>NW_026611742.1:0-223494 GCF_023638135.1 Falco biarmicus
GGACGGGCCGTGGCGGGCTGGGACAGGCCGTGGCAGGCTGGGACGAACTGTGGCGGGCTGGGAAGGGCTGTGGTGGGCTTGGACCTGCTGTGGTGGTCAGGGACGGGTTCTGGTAGGTCCGGGACGGGCTGTTGTGGTCCAGGACGGGCTGTGGTGAGCTGGGAAGTGCTGGGATGGTCTGGGACGACCTGGGATGGGCTGTGGTGGGTTGTGGTGAGCTGGGACGGGCTGCCTCATGCTGTGGTGGGCTGACACAGGCTGTGGTGGGCCGGGACGGGTTGTGGCGGGCTGGGACGAACTGTGGTGGTCTGTGGTGGGCTGGGACGGGCCGTGGTGGGCTGGTACGGGCCGTGGTGGGCCGGTACGGGCCGTGGTGGGCCGGGACGGGCCGTGGTGGGCCGGGACGGGCCGTGGCGGGCTGGGACGAACTGTAGTGGGCTGGGACGGACTGTGGTGGGCTGTGGTGGGCTGGGACGGGCTGTGGTGAGCTGGGACGGGCTGTGGCGGGCTGGAACGAACTGTGGCGGGCTGGGACGGGCCGTGGCGGGCTGGGACGGGCTGTGGTGGGCTGGGACATGCCGTAGCAATCCGTGGTGGGCCGTGGTAAGCTGTGACGGGCCGTGGTGGGCTGGGACGAGCTGCGCTGGGCTGGGACGGGCTGCGCTGGGCTGGGACGGGCTGCGCTGGGATGGGACGCGCTGCGCTGGGCTGGGACGGGCTGCGCTGCCCTTGGACGGGCTGCGGTGGGCAGGGACGGGCTGTGGTGGGCGGGGACGGGCTGTGGTAGGCTCAGACAGGCTGGTACGTGCTGTGGTGAGCGGAGACGGGCCATGGTGGGCTGGGACGGGCCGTGGTGGGCTGGGACGGACTGGTACTTGATGTGGTGGGCTGGTACGGGCTGTGGTAGGCGGGGACGGTCTGTGGTGGGCTGGGACGGGATGCATTGGGCTGGGACGGGCTGCGGTGGGCTGGGACGGGCTATGGTGAACTGGGACAGGCTGGGACGCACTGTGGTGGGCTGGGACAGGCTGTGGTGGGCGGGGAGGGGTTTTGTTGGGCGGGGACAGGCTGTGGTGGGCGGGGACAGGTTGTGGTGGGCGGGGACGGGCTGTGGTAGGCTGAGACAGGCTGGTACGTGCTGTGGTGAGCGGAGACGGGCTGCGGTGGGCTGGGACGGGCTGTGGTGAACTGGGACGGGCTGGGACGGACTGTGGTGGGCTGGGACAGGCTGTGGTGGGCGGGGACGGGCTGTGGTGGGCTGGGACGGGCTGTGGTGGGCGGGGATGGGCTGTGGTGGGCGGGGACGGGCTGTGGTGGGCGGGGACGGGTTGTGGTGGGCGGGGACGGGCTGTTGTAAGCTGTGACGGACTGTGATTAGCTGAGACGGCCTGTAGTGGGCCGTGTTGGGCCGGGACAGGCCCTGGTGGGCTGTGGAGCGCTGGGACGGGCTGTGGTGGGCTGGGACGGACTCTGGTGAGTCTGGGACGGGCTGTGGTGGGCTGGGACGGGCTGTGGTGGGCTGGGATGTGCTGTGGTGGGCGGGGGACGAGCTGTAATGTTCGGGGACGGGCTGGTGTGAGCTGTGGTGGGCTGGGACGGGCTGTGGTGGGTTGTGGTGAGGTGAGACGGGCTGGGACGGGCTGTGGTGGGCTGGGCTGGGCTCTGGTGGGCTGGGACGTACTGGGACAGGCTGGGACGGGCTGTGGTGGGCTGGGACGGGCTGTGGTGGGCTGGGACGGGCTCTGCTGGGCTTAGGTGGGCCGTGGTAGGCTGGGACGGGCTGTGGTGGGCTGGGACGGGCTATGGTGGGTTGGGAGTGGCTGGGACGTGCTGTGGTGGGTTGGGACGAGCTGGGACGGGCTGTGGTTGGCTGGGACGGGCTGTGGTGGGCTGGGATGGGCTGTGGTGGGCTTGGACGGGCTGTGGTGGGCTGTGGTGGGCTGGGATAAGCTAGGACGGGCTGTGGTGGGCTGGGACAGGCTAGGACGGGCTGCGGTGGGCTGGGACGGGCTGTGGTGGCCTGGGACGAGCTGGGACAGGCTGTGGGTGCTGTGGTGGGCTGGGAGGGGTTTTGGTGGGCTGGGACGGTCTGTAGTGGGCTGGGACAAGCTGTGATGGGCTGGGACTGGCTGTAGTGTGCTGGGACGGGTTTGGACGGGCTGTGGTTGGCTGGGACGCTCTGGAACGGGCTGCGGTTGGCTGGGACGGGCTGTGGTGGTCTGGAACGGGCTGTGGTGGGCTGGGACGGGCTGGGACGTGTTGGGACGAGCTGTAGTGGGCTGTGGTGGGCTGGGAAGAGCTGGGACGGGCTGGGACGTGCTGGGACGTGCTGGGGCGGTCTGTAGTGGGCTGTGGTGGGCTGGGACGTGCTGTGGTGGCCTGGGACGGGCTGTGGTGGGCGGGGACAGGCTGGGACGGGCTGGGATGGGCGCTGGTGTGCTGGGACACGCTGTGGTGGGCTGAGGTGGGCCGTGGTGGGCTGGGACGGGCCGTGGTGGGCCGGGATGGGCCGTGGTGGGCTGGGACGGGCTGTGGTGGGCTGGGACGGGCCGTGGTAAGCCGGGACGTGCTCTGGTAGGCCGGGATGGGCTGTGGTGGACTGTGGTGAGCTGGGACGGGCCGTGGTGGGCAGGGACGGGCTGTGGTGGGCTGGCACGGGCCGTGGTGGGCTGGGACGGGCTGGGGTGGGCCGTGGTGGGCTGTGACGGGCCGTGGTGGGCTGGGACAGGCTGTGGTGGGCTGTGGTGGACTGGGAAGGGCCGTGGTGGGCCGTGGTGTGCTCTGGTGGGCCATGGTGGACCCTGGTTGTCCGTGGTGGGCCGGGACAGGCCGTGGTTAGCCGTGGTGGGCTGAAACAGGCTGGGACGGGCTCTGGTGGTCTGGGACGGGCTGTGGTGGGCTGGGACGGGCTGTGGTGGGCTGTGGTGGGCTGGGACGGGCTGTGGTCGTCTGGGACGGGTTGTGGTGAGCTGAGACGGGCCGTGGTGGGCTGAGACGGGCCGTGGTGGGCTGGGACGGGCTGGTACTTGCTGTGGTGGGCTGTTACGGGCTGTGGTGTGCTGTGAGAGGCTGTGGTGGTCTGGGACGAGCTGTGACGGGCTGTGGTGGGCTGGGACGGGCTGTGGTGGGCTGGGACGGGCTGTGGTGGGCCGTAGTGGGCTGTGGTGGGCTGGGACGGGCTGTGGTGGTCTGTGACAAGCTCTTGTGGGCTGTGGTGGGCTGGGACGAGCTGTGGTGGGCTCTGGTGGGCTCTGGTGGGCTGGGACGGGCTGTGGTGGGCTGGGACGGGTTGTCATTGGCTGGGACGGGCCGTGGTGGGCTGGGACGGGCCGTGGAGGGCTGGAACGGGCTGTGGTGGGCTGGGACGGGTTGGGATAGGCTGCGGTGGGCCGTGGTGTGCTGTTGTGGGCTGTGGTGGGCTGGGATAGGCTGTGGTGAGCTGAGACGGGCTCTGGAGGGCTGTGGTGGGCTGGGACGGGCTGTGGTGGGCTGGGACGGGCTGTGGTGGGCCGCGGTGGGCTGTGGTGGGCTTTTCTGGGCCGTGGTGGGCTGGGACGGGCTTTGGTGGGCTGGGACGGGCCGTGGTGGGCTGGGACGGGCTGTGGTGGGCTGGGACGGGTTGGGATAGGCTGCGGTGGGCTGGGATGGGCTCTGGTGGGCTGTGGTGGGCTGGCACCGGCTGTAGTGGGCTGGGACAGGCTGTGGTCAGCCGTGGTGGGCTGGGACGGGCCGTGGTGGCTCGGGGCGGGCTCTGGTGGGCCGGGACGGGCTCTGGTGGGCTGAGGTGGGCTGTGGTGGGCTGTGCCGGGCTGTGGTGGGCTAGGACGGGCTGGGACAGGCTGGGACGGTCTGTGGTGGGCCTTGCCGGGCTGTGGTGGGCTGTTCTGGGCTGGGACGGGCTATGCCGGGCTGGGACGGGCTGTGCCGGGCTGTGGTGGGCTGTGACGAGCTGTGGTGGGCCGGGACGGGCTGTGGTGGGCTGGGACGGCCTGTGGTGGGCTGGGACGAGTTGTGGTGGGCCGGGACGGGCTGTGGTGGGCTGGGACGAGTTGTGGTGGGCCGGGACGGGCTGTGGTGGGCTGTGGTGGGTTATGGTAAGCTTAGACGGGCTGTGGTGGGTTGGGACGGTCTGTGGTGGGTTGTGGTGGGCTGGGACGGGCTCTTGTGGTCAGGGACGGGCTGTGGTGGGCCGGGACGAGCTGTGGCGGGCTGTGACAGGCTGTGGTGGGCTGGGTCGGGCTGTGGCAGGCTGGGATGGGCTTTGGTGGGCCAGGACAGTCTGTGGCGGGCCGTCGTTGGCCGCGGTGGCCTGTAGTGGGCCGTGGCGAGCCGTGGTGGGCTGTGGTAGGCTGGGACGGGCTGTGGTGGGCTGTGGAGGGCTGGGACGGGCTGTGGTGGGCTGGGACAGGCTGTGGTGGGCTCGACGGGCTGTGGTTGGCTGGGACCGTCTGTTTTGGGCTGGGATGGCCTGCGGTGGCCTGTGGTGGGCTGTGGTGGGCTGTGGTGGGCTGGGACGGGCTGTGGTGGGCTGAGACAGGCAGTGGTGGGCTGGGACGGGCAGTGGTGGTATGGGACGGGCAGTGGTGGGCTGGGACGGGCTGTGGTGGGCTGAGACGGGCTGTGGTGGGCTGTGGTAAGCTGGGACAGGCTGTGGTGGGCTGTGATGGGCTGTGGTGGGCTGTGGTGTGCTGGGACGGGCTGTGGTGGGCCGGGACGGGCCGCGGTGGGCTGTGGTGCGCCGTGTTTATCTGGGACGAGCTGTGGTGGGCCATGGCGGGCCGTGGTGGGCTGGGACGGGCCGTGGTTAGCCGTGGTGGGCTGAAACAGGCTGTGGTGACCGGTGGTGGGCTGTGGTGACCTGTGGTGACCTGTGGTGGGCTGTGGTGGGCTGGGACGGGTTGCGGTGGGCTGGGACGGGATTCGGTGGGCTGGGACGGGCTGCGGTGGGCTGGGACGGCCTGCGGTGGGCTGGGATAAGCTGTGTTGGGCTGCGACGGGCTGTGGTAGGCTGGGATGAGCTGTGGAGGGTTGGGACGGGCTGTGGAGGGTTGTGGAGGGCTGTGCTGGGCTTGGACAGGCTGTGGTGGGCTGAGATGGGCCGTGGTGGTCCGTGGTGGGCTGGGACGGGCCGTGCTGGGTTAGGACGGGCTATGGTGAACTGTGGTGGGCTGTGATGGGCCGTGGTGGGCTGGGACGGGCCGTGGTGGGCTGGGACGGGCCGTGGTGGGCTGGGACAGGCTGTGGTGGGCTGTGGTGGACTGGGAAGGGCCGTGGTGGGCCGTGGTGTGCTCTGGTGGGCCATGGTGGACCGTGGTTGTCCGTGGTGGGCCGGGACAGGACGTGGTTAGCCGTGGTGGGCTGAAACAGGCTGGGACGGGCTCTGGTGGGCTGGGACGGGATATGGTGGGCTGAGACGGGCCGTGGTGGGCTGGGACGGGCTGGTACTTGCTGTGGTGGGCTGTTACGGGCTGTGGTGTGCTGTGAGAGGCTGTGGTGGTCTGGGACGAGCTGGGACGGGCTGTGGTGGGCTGGGACGGGCTGTGGTGGGCTGGGACGGGCTGTGGTGGGCTGGGACGGGCTGTGGTGGCCTGGAACGGGCTGTGGTGGGCTGGGACGGGCTGTGGTGGGCTCTGGTGGGCTCTGGTGGGCTGGGACGGGCTGTCGTGGGCTGGGACGGGCTGTCGTGGGCTGGGACGGGCCGTGGAGGGCTGGAACGGGCTGTGGTGGGCTGGGACGGGTTGGGATAGGCTGCGGTGGGCCGTGGTGTGCTGTTGTGGGCCGTGGTGGGCTGGGATAGGCTGTGGTGAGCTGAGACGGGCTCTGGATGTCTGTGGTGGGCTGGGACGGCTCTTGTGGGCTGGGACGGGCTGTGGTGGGCCGTGGTGGGCTGTGGTGGGCTTTCGTGGGCCGTGGTGGGCTGTGGTGGGCTGGGACGGGCCGTGGTGGGCTGGGGCGGGCTGTGGTGGGCTGGGATGGGCTGGGACTGACTGTGGTGGGCTGGGACGGGCTGTGGTGGGCTGTGGTGGGCTGGGACGTTCTGTGGTGGGCTGGGACGGGCTGGGACGGGCTGTGGTGGGCTGGGACGTGATGTGGTGGGCTGGGACAGGCTGTGGTGGGCTGGGACGAGCCGTAGTAGGCCGGGAAGGGCCGTGGTGGGCCGGGACGGGCCGTGGTGGGTTGTTATGGGCCGTGGTGGGCTGGGACGGGCCGTGGTGGGCTGGGACAGGCTGTGGTGGGCTGTGGTGGACTGGGAAGGGCCGTGGTGGGCCGTGGTGTGCTGTGGTGGTCCATGGTGGACCGTGGTTGTCCGTGGTGGGCCGGGACAGGACGTGGTTAGCCGTGGTGGGCTGAAACAGGCTGGGACGGGCTCTGGTTGGCTGGGACGGGCTGTGGTGGGCTGGGACGGGCTGTGGTTGGCTGGGACGGGCTGTGGTGGGCTGTGGTGGGCTGGGATGGGCTGTGGTCGTCTGGGACGGGTTGTGGTGAGCTGAGACGGGCCGTGGTGGGCTGAGACGGGCCGTGGTGGGCTGGGACGGGCTGGTACTTGCTGTGGTGGGCTGTTACGGGCTGTGGTGTGCTGTTACGGGCTGTGGTGGTCTGGGACGAGCTGTGACGGGCTGTGGTGGGCTGGGACGGGCTGTGGTGGGCTGGGACAGGCTGTGGTGGGCTGGGACGGGCTGTGGTGGGCTGGGACGGGCTGTGGTCGGCTGGGACGGGCTGTGGTGGGCTGGGACGGGCTGTGGTGTGCTGGCATGGGCTGGGACGGGCTGTGATGGGCCGGGGTGGGCTGGGACAAGCTCTAGTGTGCTGGGATGGGCTGCGGTGGGCGGAGACGGGCTGTGGTGGGCGGGGACGGGCTGTGGTGGGCTGGGACATGTTGGGACGTGCTGTTGTGTGCTAGGACGGGCTGTGGTGGGCTGTGGTGGGCTGGGACGGGCTGTGGTGGGCTGGGACAGGCTGGGATAGGCTGAGACAGGCTGTGGTGGGCTGGGACGGGCTGTGGTGGGCTGGGACGGGCTGTGGTGGGCTGGGACGGGCTGTGGTGGGCTGTGGTGGTCTGTGATGGGCTGTGGTGGGCTGTGGTGGGTTTTGCTGAGCTTGAGACGGGCTGTGGTGGGCTGGGACGTGCTGTGGTGGGCTGGCACGGGCTATGGTGGGCGGGGACGGGCTGTGGTGGTCTGGAATGGTCTGTGGTGGGCTGGGACGGTCTGTGGTGCGCTGGAACGGGCTGCGGCAGGCTGGGACGGGCTGGGACGGGCTGGGACGGGCTGTGGTGTGCTGGGACGGGCTGTGCTGGTCTGTGGTTGGCTGGGACGGGCGGGGACGGGCTGTGGTGGGCTGGGACGGGCTGTGGTGGGCTAGGGACGGGCTGTGGTGTGCTGGGACGGGCTGTGGTGGGCTGGAACAGGCTGTGGTGGGTTGGGACTGGCTGGAACATGCTGGGACGGTGTGTGGTGGACTGGGATCGTCTGTGGTGTGCTGGGACGGTCTGTGGTGGGCAGGGATGAGCTGTGGTGGGGCGTGGTGGGCTGGGACGGGCCGTGGTGAACCGTGGTGGGCTGTGGTGGGCTGGGATGGGCCGTGGTGGGCTGTGGTGGGCCGTGGTGGTCTGGGACAGGCTGTGGTGGGCTGTGGTGGGTTCTGGTGAGCGTGAGACGGGCTCTGGTGGGCTGGGACAGGCTGGGACGGGCTGTGGTGTGCTGGGACGGGCTGTGGTGGGCTGGAACGGGCTGTGGTGGGCTTGGACGGGCTGTGGTGTGCTGGGACGGGCTGTGACGGGCTGTGGTGGGCTGGGCCGTGCTGGGACGGGCTGTGGTGTGCTGGGACGGGCTGTGGTGTGCTGGGACGGGCTGTGGTGGGCTGGGACGGGCTGTGGTGGGCTGGGACGGGCTGTGGTGGGTGGAGACGGGCTGTGGTGGGCTGGGAAGGGCTTTGGTAAGCTCTAACGGGCTGTGGTGGGCGGGGATGGGCTGTGGTGGGCGGGGACGGGCTGTGGTGTGCGGGGACGGGCTGTGGTGTGCTGGGACGGGCTGGGACGAGCTGTGGTGGGCGGAGACTTGCTGTGGTGGGCTGCGACGGGCTGTGGTCGACGGGGACGGGCGGGGACGGGCTGTGGTGGGCGGGGACGGGCTGTGGTGGGCTGTGGTGATCTGGGACGGGCTGTGGTAAGGTGTAACGGGCTGTGGTGGGCTGGGACTGGCTGTGGTTAGCTGGGACAGGCTGGGATGAGCAGGGATTGACTGGGACGGGCTGTCGTGGGCTGGGACGGGCTGTGGTGGGCCGTGGTGAGCGGGGACGGGCCGTGGTGAATTGTGGTGCGCCGTGGTGGGCCGTTTTGGGCCGGGATGGGAAGGGGTGGGCTGTGGTGGGCCGTGGTGGGCTGTGGTGGGCCGTGGTGGGCTGGGACGGGTCGTGGTGGGCTGGGACGGGCCGTGGTGGGCTGTGGCGGACCGTGGTGTGCTTTGGCGGACCGTGGTGGTCTGTGGCGAGCTGGGACGGGCTGTGGTGGGCTGGGACGGGCTGTGGTAAACTGGGACGGGTTTGGACGGGCTGGGACAGACTGGGACGGGCTATTGTGGAATGGGACTGGCTGTGGTGGGCTGGGACTGGCTGTGGTGGGATGGGACGGGCTGGGACGAGCTGGGACTGGATGGGACGGGCTGGGATGGGCTGTGGTGGGCTGGGACGGGCTGTGGTGAGCCGTGGTGGGTGGGGACGGGCCGTGGTGAACCGTGGTGGGCCGTGTTGGGCCGTTTTGGGTCGGGATGGGAAGGGGTGGGCTGTGGTGGGCCGTGGTGGGCTGGGACGGGTCGTGGTGGGCTGGGACGGGCCGTGGTGGGCTGTGGTGGGCCGTGGTGGGCTGGGACGGGCCGTGGTTATCTGTGGTGGGCCGTGGTGGTCTGGTACGGGCTATGGTGGGCTGTGGTGGGTTCTGGTGAGCTTGAGACGGGCTGTGGTGGGCTGGGACAGGCTGGGACGAGCTCTGGTGGTCTGGGACAGGCTGTGGTGGGCTCAGACGGGCTGGGACGGGCTGTGGTGGTCCGGGGTGGGTTGGGACGGGCCGTGGTGGGCTGGGACGTGCTGGGATGGACTGGGACGGGCTGTGGTGGGCTGGGACGGGCTCTGGTGGGCTGGGACGGGCTGTGGTGGGCTGGGACGGGCTGGGACGGGCTGTGGTGGGCTGGGAAGGGCCGTCGTGGGCTGAGGTGGGCCGTGGTGGGCTGCGACGGACGGTAGTTGGCCGTGATGGACCGCTGTGGGCCGTGGTGGGCCGCGACGGGCTGTGGTGGGCCGCTACGAGCCGTCGTGAGCTTGTTTGGGCCGTGGTGGGCTTGTTCGAGCCGTGGTGGGCTTGTTCGGGCCGTGGTGGGCTTGTTCGGGCCGTGGTGGGCTTGTTTGGGCCGTGGTGGGCTTGTTCGGGCCGTGGTGGGCTTGGTCGGGCCGTGGTGGGCTGGGACGGGCCGTGGTGGGCTGGGACGGGCTGTTGTGGGCTGAGACGGGCCGTGGTGGGCTGGGACGGGCTGTGGTCGACGGGGACTGGCTGTGGTGAGCTGGGACGACCTGGGACGACCTGGGACTGGCTGGGACGGGCTGGGATGGGCTGTGGTGGGCTGGGACGGGCTGTGGTAAGCTGTAACGGGCTTTGGTGGGCTGGGACGGGCTGTGGTAAACTGGGACGGGCTGGGACTGGCTGTGGTGAGCTGGGACTGGCTGTGGTGAGCTGGGACGGGCTGGGACGAGCTGGCACTGGCTGGGACGGGCTGGGATGGGCTGTGGTGGGCTGGGACGGGCTGTGGTGGGCCGTGGTGGGCGGGGACGGGCCGTGGTGAGCCGTGGTGGGCTGGGACGGGCCGTTTTGGGCCGGGATTGGAAGGGGTGGGCTGTGGTGGGCCGTGGTGGGCTGGGACAGGTCGTGGTGGGTTGGGACGGGCCGTGGTGGGCTGTGGTGAACCGTGGTGGGCTGGGTTGGGCCGTTTTGGGCCGGGATTGGAAGGGGTGGGCTGTGGTGGGCCGTGGTGTGCTGGGACGGGCTGTGGTGTGCTGGTACGGGCTTGGACGGGCTGAGACGGGCTGGGACGAGCTGTGCTGGGCGGAGACGGGCTGCGGTGGGCGGGGACGGGCTGTGGTGTACTGGGACGGGCTGTGGTCGACGGGGACAGGCGGTGGACGGGCTGTGGTGGCCGGGGGGAGCTGTGGTGGGCTGTGGCGGGCTGTGGTGGGCGTGTGGTAGGCTGGAACGGGCTGTTGTGAGCTGGGACGGGCTGTGGTAAGCTGTAACGGGCTGTGGTGGGCTGTAACGGGCTGTGGTAAACTGGGACGGGCTGGGACTGGCTGTGGTGGGCTGGGACGGGCTGGGACGGGCTGTGGTGGGCTGTAACGGTCCTGTGGTGAGCTGGGACGGGCTGTGGTGAGCTGGACGGGCTGGGACGAGCTGGGACTGGCTGGGACGGGCTGGGATGGGCTGTGGTGGGCTGGGACGGGCTGTGGTAAGCTGTAACGGGCTGTGGTGGGCTGGGACGGGCTGTGGTAAACTGGGAGGGGCTGGGACTGGCTGTGGTGGGCTGGGATAGGCTGGGACGTGTTGTGGTAGGCTGGGACTGGCTGTGGTGGGCTGGGACTGGCTGTGGTGGGCGGGGACGGGCTGTGGTGGGCGGGGACGGGCTGTGGTGGGCGGGGACGGGCTGTGGTTGGCGGGGACGGGCTGTGGTGGGCTAGGCTGGGCTGGGACGGGCTATGGTGGGTTGTGGTGAGCTGGGACGGGCTATGGTGGGCTGGGACTAGCTGTGGTGGTCTGTGACGGGCTGGGACTAGCTGGGACGTGCTGTGATGGGCTGTGGTGGGCTGGGACAGGCTGGGATGCACTGTGGTGGGCTGTGGTGGGCTGTGGTGGGCTGTGGTCGGCGGGGACGTGCTGTGGTGGGCAGGGACGTGCTGTGGTGGGCTTGGACGGGCTGTGGTGGGCTGGGACGGGCTGTGGTCAGCCGTGGTGGGCTGGGACGGGCCGTTGTGGCTCCGGACGGGCTCTGGTGGGTTGGGACGGGCGGTGGTGGGCTGTGGTGGGCTGTGGCGGTCTTTGTTGGGCTAGGACGGGCTGGGAAGGATTGGAACGGTCTGGGACGTGCTGTGGTGGGCTGTGGTGGGCTGGAACGGGCTATGTCTGGCTGGGATGAGCTGGGACGGGCTGTGGTGGGCTGTGGCTGGCTAGGACGGGCTGTGATGTGCTGGGACAAGCTGTGATGGGCTGGGACGGGCTGTGGTGGTCTGGGATGGGCTGTGGTGGGCTGGGACAGGCCGTGGTGAACTGGGACGGGCCGTGGTGGGCTGCGGTGGTCCGTGGTGGGCTGGGAAGGGCCGTGGTGAACTGTGGTGGGCTGTGGTGGGCCGTGGTGGCCTGGCACGGGCTGTGGTCAGCCGTGGTGGGCTGACACGGGCTGTGGTGGGCTGGGACGGGCTGTGGTGGGCTGGGACAGGCTGTGATGTGCTGGGACGGGCTGTGGTGGGCCGTGGTGGGCTGGGACGGGCTCTGGTGGGCTGTGGTGGGCTGTGCCGGGCTGTGGTTGGCTAGAACGGGCTGGGAAGGGCTGGGACAGGCTGGGACGGTCTGTGGTGGGCCTTGCCGGGCTGTGGTGGGCTGTGCCGAGCTGGGACGGGCTATGCCGGGCTAGGACGGGCTGGGACGGGCTGTGCCAGGCTGTGGTGGGCCGGGACGGCCTGTGGTGGGCTGGGACGAGTTGTGGTGGGCCGGGCCGGGCTGTGGTGGGTTATGGTGAGCTTAGACGGGCTGTGGTGGGTTGGGACGGTCTGTGGTGGGTTGTGGTAGGCTGGGACGGGCTGTTGTGGTCAGGGACGGGCTGTGGTGGGCCGGGACGGGCTGTGGTGGGCTGTGACAGGCTGTGGTGGGCTGGGTCGGGCTGTGGCAGGCTGGGATGGGCTTTGGCGGGCCGGGACAGTCTGTGGCGGGCTGTGGCGGGCCGTCGTTGGCCGTGGTGGGCCGTAGTGGGCCGTGGCGAGCCGTGGTGGGCTGTGGTAGGCTGGGACGGGCTGTGGTGACCTGGGACGGGCTGTGGTGGGCTGTGGAGGGCTGGGACGGGCTGTGGAGGGCTGGGACGGGCTGTGGTGGGCTCGACGGGCTGTGGTTGGCTGGGACCGTCTGTTTTTGGCTGGGATGGCCTGCGGTGGCCTGTGGTGGGCTGCGGTGGGCTGTGGTGGGCTGGGACGGGCAGTGGTGGGCTGGGACGGGCTGTGGTGGGCTGGGACGGGCTGGGACAAGCAGTGGTGGGCTGGGACGGGCAGTGGTGGGCTGGGACAGGCTGTGGTGGGCTGGGACAGGCTGTGGTGGGCTGGGACGGGCTGTGGTGGGCTGGGACGGGCCGTGGTGGGCTGGGACGGGCCGTGGCGGAATGGGATGGGCTGTGGTGGGCTGGGACGGGCTGTGGTGGGCTGGGACGGGCTGGGACGGGCTGTGATGGGCTGTGGTGGTCTGGGACGGTCTGTGGTGTGCTGGGACGAGCTGTGGTGGGTTGTGGAGAGCTGGGATGGGCTGTGACGGCCTGTGGTGGGCTGCGACGGGCTCTGGTGGTCTGGGACGAGCTGGGGCGGGCTGGGACGGGCTGTGGTGGGCTGGGACAAGCTGGGACGGGCTGCGGTGGGCTGTGGTGGGCTGCGGTGGGCTGGGGCGAGCTGTGGTGGCTGGGACGGGCTGTGGTGGGCTGGGACGGGCTGTGGTGGGCTGGGACGTGCTGGGACGATCTGTAGTGGGCTGTGGTGGGCGGGGGACGGGGTGTGGTGGGCGGGTACAGGCTAGGAAAGGGGCTCTGGTGGTTTGGGATGAGCTGGGACGTGTTGATACGGGCTGTGGTGGGCTGGGATGGCCTTGGACGGGCTGTGGTGGGCGGGGACGGGCTGTGGTGGGCGGGGACGGGCTGTGGTGGGCTGCGACGGGTTGTGGTGGGCTGCAACGGGCTGTGGTGAACTTTGGTAAGCTGGGACAGGCTGTGGTGGGCTAGGACGGGTTGTGGTGGGCTGAGACGGGCTATGGTGGGCTGGGACGGCTGTGGTGGGTTGTGGTGAGATGGGACAGGCTGGGACGGGATCTGGTGGGCCGGGACGGGCTGTGGTAGGCTGGGACGGGCTCTGGTGGGCCGCGCCGGGCTCTGGTGCACTGTGGTGGGCTGTGGTGTGCTGTGGTGGGTTGTGGTGAAGCTGAGACGGGCCTGTGGTGGGCTGTGGTGTGCTGGGACGGGCTGTGGTGGGCTGGGACGGGCTCTGGTGGGCTGTGGTGGGGTGGGACGGGCTGTGGTGAGCTGAGACGGGCTGGGACGGGCCGTGGTGGGCTGGGACGGGCTGTGGTGGGTTGGGACGGGCTGGGACGGGCCGTGGTGGGTTGGGACGGGCTGTGGTGGGTTGGGACGGGCTGTGGTGGGCTGGGACGAGCTGGGACGGGCCGTGGCGGGCTGGGACGGGCCGTGGCCGGCTGGGACAGACTGTGGTGGGCTGGGACGGGCCGTGGTTGGGCTGGGAAGGGCTGTGGTGGTCTGGGATGGGCCGTGGCAAGCCCTGGTGGGCCGTGGTAAGCTGTGACGGGCCGTGGTGGCTGGGACGGACTCTGGTGTGGTGGGACGGGCTGTGGTGGGCCGGGACGGGCTGCGGTGGGGGGTGGTGGGCTGGGACCGTCTGAGGTGGGCTGTGGTGGGCGGGGACTGGCTGCGGTGGGCTGTGGTGGGCTGGAATGGGCTGGGACGTGCTGTGGTGGGTGTGGTGGACTGGGACGCGCTGTGGTGAGCTGAGACTGGCTATGGTGGACTGGGATTTGCTGGGACGGCTGGGACGGGCTGCTGTGGGCTGGGACGGGCTGCGGGTGGGCTGGGATGGGCTGGGACGGGCCGTGGTGAGCTGGGACGGGCCGTGGTGGGCTGGGACGGGCTGGGACGGGCTGTGGTGGGCTGGACAGGCTGGGACGGGCCGTGGTGGGCTGGGACGGGCCGTGGCGGAATGGGATGGGATGTGGTGGGCTGGGACGGACTGTGGTGGGCTGGGACGGGGCTGGGACGGGCTGTGATGGGCGCGGACGGTCTGGGACGGTCTGTGGTGTGCTGGGACGGGCTGTGACGGGCTGTCGTGGGCTGGGATGGGCTGGGATGGTCTGGGACGGGCTGTAGTGGGCTGTGGTGGTTTGTGGTTGAGCTGTGGTGGGCTGGGATTGCTTTGGTGGGCGGGGAGAGATTTTGCTGGGCGGGGACAGGCTGTGGTGGGCGGAGACAGGCTGTGGTGGGCTGTGGTGGGCTGGGACGGGCTCTGGTGGGCTGTGGTGGGCTGGGACGGGCTGTGGTGGGCAGGGACGGGCTGTGGTGGGCTAGGACGGGTTGTGGTGGGTAGGCACGGGCTGTGGTGGGCTGGGACGGGCTGGGACAGGTTGGCACGGGCTGGGACGGGCTGTGACAGGCTGTGGTGGGCTAGGACGGGCTGTGGTGGGCTAGGACGGGCTGTGGTGTGCTGGACAAGTTGTGGTTGGTTGTGGGTGCGCCGTGTTGGGCCGGACCGGGCTGTGGTGGGCCAGGACGGGCTGTGGTGGGCTGGGAAGGCCTGGGACAGGCTGGGACGAGCTGTGCTGGGCGGGGACGGCTCTGCTGGGCGGGGACGGGCTGTGGTGGGTTGTGGTGGGCTGGGGAACGGTCTGGGACGGGCTGACACGGGCTGTGGTGGGCTGGGATGGACAGGTACGACCTGTGGTGGGCTTGGACGGGTTGTGGGTGGGTTGGGACTGGCTCTGGTTGGCTGGGACGGGCTGTGGTGGGCTGTGGTGGGCTGGGATGGACAGGCACGAGCTGTGGTGGGCTTGGACGGGTTGTGGTGCGCTGGGACTGCTTCTGGTTGGCTGGACGGGCTGTGGTGGGCTGTGGTGGGCTGGGATGGACAGGCACGAGCTGTGGTGGGCTTGGACGGGCTGTGGTGGGGCTGGGACTGGCTATGGTGGGCTGGGACAGGCTGTGGTGGGCTGGGACGGGCTGTGGTGGGCTGGGACGGGCTGTGGTTCGCTGGGACAGGCCGTGGTGGGCTGGGACGGGCCGTGGTAAATTGGGACGGGCTGTAGTGGGCTGGGACGGGCTCTGGTGGGCCGTGGTGGGCTAGGACAGGCCGTGGTGGGCTGGGACGGGCCGTGGTGGGCTGGGACGGGCCGTGGTGGGCTGGGACAGGCTGTGGTGGGGCCGTAGTGGGCTGTGGTCGGCCGTGTTGGGCCGGGACAAGCTGTGGTGAGCCGGGACGGACCATGTTGGGCTGGGACGGGCTGGGACGGGTTGCGGTGGTCTGGGACGGGCTGCGCTGGGCTGGGACGGGCTGCGCTGGGCTGGGACGGGCTGTGGTGGGCTGGGGACGGGCTGCGGTGGCTGGGAACGGGCTGCGGTGGGCTGGGACATGCTGGGACGGGCTGTGGTAGGCTGAGACAGGCTGGTACGTGCTGTGGTGAGCAGAGACGGGCCGTGGTGGGCTGGGACGGGGCCGTGGTGGGCTAGGACGGACTGGTACTTGATGTGGTGCGCTGGTACGGGCTGTGGTGGGCTGGACGGGCTGTGGTGGGCTGGGACGGGCTATGGTGGGCTGCGATGGGCTGGGATGGTCTGGGATTGGGCTGTGGTGGGCTGTGGTGGTTTGTGGTGAGCTGTGGTGGGTTGGGATGGGCTGTGGTGGGCGTGGAGAGATTTTGCTGGGCGGGGACAGGCTGTGGTGGGCTAGGACAGGTTGTGGTGGGCTGTGGTGGGCTGGGACGGGCTGTGTTGGGCTGTGTTGGGCTGGGACGGGCTGTGGTGTGCTGGGTCGAGCTGTGGTGTGCTGGCACGGGCTGCGCTGGGCTGGGACGGGCTGCGCTGGGCTGGGACAAGCTGCGCTGGGCTGGGACGGGCTGCGGTGGGCTTGGACGGGCTGCGGTGGGCTGGGACAGGCTGCGGTGGGCGGGGACGGGCTGTGGTAGGCTGAGACAGGCTGGTACGTGCTGTGGTGAGCGGAGACAGGCCGTGGTGCGCTGGGACGGGCCGTGGTGGTCTGGGACGGGCCGTGGTGAGCTGGGACGGACTGGTACTTGATGTGGTGGGCTGGTACGGGCTGTGGTGGGCTGGGACGGGCTGTGGTGGTCTGGGACAAGCTGGGACTGGCTGTGGTGGGCTGTGACGGGCTGTGACGGGCTGTCGTGGGCTGGGATGGGCTGGGACAGGCTGTGGTGGGCTGTGGTGGGCTGGGACAAGCTGTGATTCGCTGCAGTGGGCTGGGACGGGCTGTGGTAGGCTGGGACGGGCTGGGACGGGTTATGGTGGGCTGGGACGGGCTGTGGTGGGTTGTGGTGGGCTGGGACGGGTTGTGGTGGGCTGAGACGGATTGTGGTGGGCTGGGACGTGCTGTGGTGGGCTGGGAAGGGTTGTGGTGGGCTGGGATGGGCTGTGATAAGCTGTAACCGGCTGTGGTGGGCTGTGGTGGTCTGGGACGGGCCGTGGTGGGCTGGGACAGGCCGTGGTGGGCTGGGACAGGCTGTGGTGGGCCGTAGAGGGCTGTGATCTGCCGTGTTGGGCCGGGACGAGCTGTGGTGAGCCGGGACGGGCTGTGGTGGGCTGGGACGGGCTGGGACAAGTTGCGGTGGTCTGGGACGGGCTGCGCTGGGCTGGGACGGGCTGCGCTGGGCTGGGACGGGCTGGGACGGGTTGGGACGGGCCGTGGTGGGCTGGGACATGCCGTGGTGGGCTGGGACGGGCTGCGCTGGGCTGGGACGGGCTGCGCTGGGCTGGGACGGGCTGCGCTGGGCTGGGACGGGCTGCGGTGGGCTGGGACGGGCTGCGGTGGGCTGGGACATGCTGGGACGGGCTGTGGTAAGCTGTAACGGGCTTTGGTGGGCTGGGACGGGCTGTGGTAAACTGGGACGGGCTGGGACTGGCTGTGGTGGGCTGGGACGGGCTGGGACGGGCTAGGACGGGCTGTGGTGGGCTGGGACTGGCTGTGGTGAGCTGGGACTGGCTGTGGTGAGCTGGGACGGGCTGGGACGAGCTGGGACTGGCTGGGACGGGCTGGGACGGGCTGTGGTGGGCTGGGACGGGCTGTGGTGGGCCGTGGTGGGCGGGGACGGGCCGTGGTGAACCGTGGTGGGCTGGGACGGGCCGTTTTGGGCCGGGATTGGAAGGGGAGGGCTGTGGTGGGCCGTGGTGGGCTGGGACAGGTCGTGGTGGGTTGGGACGGGCTGTGGTGGGCTCTGGTGGGCTCTGGTGGGCTGGGACGGGATGTGGTGGGCTGGGACGGGCCGTGGTGGGCTGTGGTGGGCTGAGACGGGCTGTGGTTGGCTGGGACGGGCTGTGGTCGTCTGGGACGGGTTGTGGTGAGCTGAGACGGGCCGTGGTGGGCTGAGACGGGCCGTGGTGGGCTGGGACGGGCTGGTACTTGCTGTGGTGGGCTGTTACTGGCTGTGGTGTGCTGTGAGAGGCTGTGGTGGTCTGGGACGAGCTGGGACGGGCTGTGGTGGGCTGGGACAGGCTGTGGTGGGCTGGGACGGGCTGTGGTGGGCTGGGATGGGCTGTGGTGGGCTGGGACGGGCTGTGGTGGGCCGTAGTGGGCTGTGGTGGGCTGGGACGGGCTGTCGTGGGCCGTGGTGGGCTGGGACGGGCCGTGGTGGGCTGGGACGGGCCATGGTGGGCTGGGACGGGCCGTGGTGGGCTGGGACGGGTTGAGATAGGCTGCGGTGGGCCGTGGTGGGTCGTGGTGGGCTGGGATAGGCTGTGGTGAGCTGAGACGGGCTCTGGAGGTCTGTGGTGGGCTAGGACGGCTTGTGGTGGGCTGGGACGGGCTGTGGTGGGCTGTGGTGGGCTTTCGTGGGCCGTGGTGGGCTGGGACGGGCTGTGGTGGGCTGGGACGGGCTGCGGTGGGTTGTGGAGAGCTGGGACGGGCTGTGACGGGCTGTGGTGGGCTGCGACGGGCTCTGGGGGTCTGGGACAGGCTTGGACGAGCTGGGACAGGCTGGGACAGGCTGTGGTGGGCTGAGACGGGCTGGGAGGGGCTGGGACGGGCTGTGGTGGGTTTGGGACGGGCTGTGGTGGGCTGACATGGGCTGGGAGGGGCTGGGACGGTCTGTGGTGGGCTGGGACGGTCTGTGGTGGGCTGGGGTAAGCTGGGACGGGCTGTGGTGGGCCGTGGTGGGCTGTGGTGCGCCGTGTTTATCTGGGACGAGCTGTGGTGGGCCATGGCGGGCCGTGGTGGGCTGGGACGGGCCGTGGTTTGCCCTGGTGGGCTGAAACAGGCTGTGGTGACCTGTGGTGACCGGTGGTGGGCTGTGGTGACCTGTGGTGGGCTGGGACGGGTTGCGGTGGGCTGGGACGGGTTGCGGTGGGCTGGGACGGGCTGGGGTGGGCCGTGGTGGGCTGGGACGGGCCGTGCTGGGCTAGGACGGGCTGTGGTGAACTGTGGTGGGCTGTGATGGGCCGTGGTGGGCTGGGACGAGCCGTGGTGGGCTGGGACGGGCCGTGGTGGGCTGGGGTGGGCCGTGGTGGGCTGCGACGGGCCGTGGTGGGCTGGGACAGGCTGTGGTGGGCTGTGGTGGACTGGGAAGGGCCGTGGTGGGCCGTGGTGTGCTCTGGTGGGCCATGGTGGACCGTGGTTGGCCGTGGTGGGCCAGGACAGGCCGTGTTTAGCCGTGCTGGGCTGAAACAGGCTGGGACAGGCTGTGGTGGGCTGGGACGGGCTCTGGTGGGCTGGGACGGGATGTGGTGGGCTGGGACGGGCTGTGGTGGGCTGGGACGGGCTGTGGTGGGCTGTGGTGGGCTGGGACGGGCTGTGGTCGTCTGGGACGGGTTGTGGTGAGCTGAGACGGGCCGTGGTGGGCTGAGACGGGCCGTGGTGGGCTGAGACGGGCCGTGGTGGGCTGGGACGGGCTGGTACTTGCTGTGGTGGGCTGTTACGGGCTGTGGTGTGCTGTGAGAGGCTGTGGTGGTCTGGGACGAGCTGGGACGGGCTGTGGTGGGCTGGGACGGGCTGTGGTGGGCCGTAGTGGGCTGTGGTGGGCTGGGACGGGCTGTGGTGGGCTGGGACGGGCTGTGGTGGGCTGTGGTAAGCTGGGATGGGCTGTGGTGGGCTGTGATGGGCTGTGGTGGGCTGTGGTGTGCTGGGACGGGCTGTGGTGGGCCGGGACGGGCCGTGGTGGGCTGTGGTGCGCCGTGTTTATCTGGGACGGGCTGTGGTGGGCCATGGCGGGCCGTGGTGGGCTGGGACGGGCCGTGGTTTGCCGTGGTGGGCTGAAACAGGCTGTGGTGACCTGTGGTGACCGGTGGTGGGCTGTGGTGACCTGTGGTGGGCTGTGGTGGGCTGGGACGGGTTGCGGTGGGCTAGGACGGGCTGGGGTGGGCCGTGGTGGGCTGGGACGGGCCGTGCTGGGCTAGGACGGGCTGTGGTGAACTGTGGTGGGCTGTGATGGGCCGTGGTGGGCTGGGACGAGCCGTGGTGGGCTGGGACGGGCCGTGGTGGGCTGGGGTGGGCCGTGGTGGGCTGCGACGGGCCGTGGTGGGCTGGGACAGGCTGTGGTGGGCTGTGGTGGACTGGGAAGGGCCGTGGTGGGCCGTGGTGTGCTCTGGTGGGCCATGGTGGACCGTGGTTGGCCGTGGTGGGCCAGGACAGGCCGTGTTTAGCCGTGCTGGGCTGAAACAGGCTGGGACAGGCTGTGGTGGGCTGGGACGGGCTCTGGTGGGCTGGGACGGGATGTGGTGGGCTGGGACGGGCTGTGGTGGGCTGGGACGGGCTGTGGTGGGCTGTGGTGGGCTGGGACGGGCTGTGGTCGTCTGGGACGGGTTGTGGTGAGCTGAGACGGGCCGTGGTGGGCTGAGACGGGCCGTGGTGGGCTGAGACGGGCCGTGGTGGGCTGGGACGGGCTGGTACTTGCTGTGGTGGGCTGTTACGGGCTGTGGTGTGCTGTGAGAGGCTGTGGTGGTCTGGGACGAGCTGGGACGGGCTGTGGTGGGCTGGGACGGGCTGTGGTGGGCCGTAGTGGGCTGTGGTGGGCTGGGACGGGCTGTGGTGGGCTGGGACGGGCTGTGGTGGGCTGTGGTAAGCTGGGATGGGCTGTGGTGGGCTGTGATGGGCTGTGGTGGGCTGTGGTGTGCTGGGACGGGCTGTGGTGGGCCGGGACGGGCCGTGGTGGGCTGTGGTGCGCCGTGTTTATCTGGGACGGGCTGTGGTGGGCCATGGCGGGCCGTGGTGGGCTGGGACGGGCCGTGGTTTGCCGTGGTGGGCTGAAACAGGCTGTGGTGACCTGTGGTGACCGGTGGTGGGCTGTGGTGACCTGTGGTGGGCTGTGGTGGGCTGGGACGGGTTGCGGTGGGCTAGGACGGGCTGGGGTGGGCCGTGGTGGGCTGGGACGGGCCGTGCTGGGCTAGGACGGGCTGTGGTGAACTGTGGTGGGCTGTGATGGGCCGTGGTGGGCTGGACGAGCCGTGGTGGGCTGGGACGGGCCGTGGTGGCTGGGGTGGGCCGTGGTGGGCTGCGACGGGCCGTGGTGGGCTGGGACAGGCTGTGGTGGGCTGTGGTGGACTGGGAAGGGCCGTGGTGGGCCGTGGTGTGCTCTGGTGGGCCATGGTGGACCGTGGTTGGCCGTGGTGGGCCAGGACAGGCCGTGTTTAGCCGTGCTGGGCTGAAACAGGCTGGGACAGGCTGTGGTGGGCTGGGACGGGCTCTGGTGGGCTGGGACGGGATGTGGTGGGCTGGGACGGGCTGTGGTGGGCTGGGACGGGCTGTGGTGGGCTGTGGTGGGCTGGGACGGGCTGTGGTCGTCTGGGACGGGTTGTGGTGAGCTGAGACGGGCCGTGGTGGGCTGAGACGGGCCGTGGTGGGCTGAGACGGGCCGTGGTGGGCTGGGACGGGCTTGGTACTTGCTGTGGTGGGCTGTTACGGGCTGTGTGTGTGCTGTGAGAGGCTGTGGTGGTCTGGGACGAGCTGGGACGGGCTGTGGTGGGCTGGGACGGGCTGTGGTGGGCCGTAGTGGGCTGTGGTGGGCTGGGACGGGCTGTCGTGGGCCGTGGTGGGCTGGACGGGCCGTGGTGGGCTGGGACGGGCCGTGGTGGGCTGGGACGGGCCGTGGTGGGCTGGAACGGGTTGGGATAGGCTGCGGTGGGCCGTGGTGTGCTGTGGTGGGCCGTGGTGGGCTGGGATAGGCTGTGTGGTGAGCTGAGACGGGCTCTGGAGGTCTGTGGTGGGCTAGGACGGCTTGTGGTGGGCTGGGACGGGCTGTTGTGGGCTGTGGTGGGCTTTCGTGGGCCGTGGTGTGGGCTGGACGGGCCGTGGTGGGCTGACACGGGCTGGGAGGGGCTTGGGACCGGCTGTGGTGGGCTGGGACGGTCTGTGGTGGGCTGTGGTAAGCTGGGACGGGCTGTGGTGGGCTGTGATGGGCTGTGGTGGGCTGTGGTGTGCTGGGACAGGCTGTGGTGGGCCGGGACGGGCCGTGGTGGGCTGTGGTGCGCCGTGTTTATCTGGACGAGCTGTGGTGGGCCATGGCGGGCCGTGGTGGGCTGGGACGAGCCGTGGTTTGCCGTGGTGGGCTGAAACAGGCTGTGGTGACCGGTGGTGTGCTGTGGTGACTGGTGGTGGGCTGTGGTGACCTGTGGTGGCTGTGGTGGGCTGGGACGGGTTGCGGTGGGCTGGGACGGGTTTCGGTGGGCTGGGATAAGCTGTGTTGGGCTGCGACGGGCTGTGGTAGGCTGGGATGAGCTGTGGAGGGTTGGACGGTCTGTGGAGGGTTGTGGAGGGCTGTGCTGGGCTTGGACAGGCTGTGGTGGGCTGAGATGGGCCGTGGTGGTCCGTGGTGGGCTGGGACGGGCCGTGCTGGGCTAGGACGGGCTGTGGTGAACTGTGGTGGGCTGGGACGGGCCGTGGTGGGCTGGGACGGGCCGTTGTGGGCTGGGACGGGCCGTGGTCGGCTGGGACGGGCTGTGGTTGATGGGGTCTGGCTGTGGTAAGCTGGGACGGGCTGTGGTGGGCTGGGACGAGCTGGGACGGGCTGTGGTGGGGCTGGGACGAGCTGGGACGGGCTGGCATGGGCTGTGGTGGGCTGGTACGGTCTGACACTGGCTGGGACGGGCTGTGGTGGGCTGGGACGGGCTGTGGTGGGCTGGGACGGGCTGTGGTGGCCTGGGAAGAGCTGTTTTGGGTTGAGGCGGGTTCTGGTGGGCTGGGACAGGCTGTGGTTGGCTGTGGTGGGCTGGGACGGGCTGTGGTGGGCTGGGTCGGGCTGTGGTGGGCTGGGACGGGCTGTGGTGGGCTGTGGTGGGCTTTCGTGGGCCGTGGTGGGCTGGGACGGGCCGTGGTGGGCTGAGACGGGCTGGGAGGGGCTGGGACCGGCTGTGGTGGGCTGTGGTGGGTCTGTGGTGGGCTGTGGTAAGCTGGGACGGGCTGTGGTGGGCTGTGATGGGCTGTGGTGGGCTGTGGTGTGCTGGGACGGGCTGTGGTGGGCGGGGACGGGCCGTGGTGGGCTGTGGTGCGCCGTGTTTATCTGGGACGAGCTGTGGTGGGCCATGGCGGGCCGTGGTGGGCTGGGACGGGCCGTGGTTTGCCGTGGTGGGCTGAAACAGGCTGTGGTGACCGGTGGTGGGCTGTGGTGACTGGTGGTGGGCTGTGGTGACCTGTGGTGGTCCGTGGTGGGCTCGACGGGCTGTGGTTGGCTGGGACCGTCTGTTTTGGGCTGGGATGGCCTGCGGTGGCCTGTGGTGGGCTGGGACGGGCTGTGGTGGGTTGGGACGGGCTGGGACAAGCAGTGGTGGGCTGGGACAAGCAGTGGTGGGCTGGGACAGGCTGTGGTGGGCTGGGACAGGCTGTGGTGGGCTGGGACGGGCTGTGGTGGGCTGGGACGGGCCCGTGGTGGGCTGTGGTAAGCTGGGACGGGCTGTGGTGGGCTGTGATGGGCTGTGGTGGGCTGTGGTGTGCTGGGGACGGGCTTTGGTGGGTTGGGACGGGCTGGGACAGGCTGGGACGGGCTGTGGTGGGCTGGGACGGGCAGTGGTGGGCTGGGACGGGCTGTGGTGGGCTGGGACGGGCTGTGGTGGGCTGGGACGGTCTGTGGTGGGCTGTGGTAAGCTGGGACGGGCTGTGGTGGGCTGTGATGGGCTGTGGTGGGCTGTGGTGTGCTGGGACGGGCTGTGGTGGGCCGTGGTGGGCTGTGGTGCGCCGTGTTTATCTGGGACGAGCTGTGGTGGGCCATGGCGGGCCGTGGTGGGCAGGGACGGGCTGTGGTTTGCCGTGGTGGGCTGAAACAGGCTGTGGTGACCTGTGGTGGGCTGAAACAGGCTGTGGTGACCTGTGGTGGGCTGTGGTGACCGGTGGTGGGCTGTGGTGACCGGTGGTGGGCTGTGGTGACCTGTGGTGGGGCTGTGGTGGGCTGGGACGGGTTGCGGTGGGCTGGGACGGGTTTCGGTGGGCTGGGACGGGCTGCGGTGGGCTGGGACGGGCTGTGGTGGGCTGGGATAAGCTGTGTTGGGCTGCGACGGGCTGTGGTAGGCTGGGATGAGTTGTGGAGGGTTGGGACGGGCTGTGGAGGGTTGTGGAGGGCTGTGCTGGGCTTGGACAGGCTGTGGCGGGCTGAGATGGGCCGTGGTGGTCCGTGGTGGGCTGGGACGGGCCGTGCTGGGCTAGGACGGGCTGTGGTGAACTGTGGTGGGCTGTGATGGGCCGTGGTGGGCTGGGACGGGCCGTGGTGGGCTGGGACGGGCCGTGGTGGGCTGGGACGGGCTGCGGTGCGCCGTGGTGGGCTGGGACGGGCCGTGGTGGGCTGGGACAGGCTGTGGTGGGTTGTGGTGGGCTGAGACGGGCTGTGGTGGGCTGTGGTGGGCTGAGACGGGCTGTGGTGGGCTGGGACGGGCTGTGGTCGTCTGGGACGGGTTGTGGTGAGCTGAGACGGGCCGTGGTGGGCTGAGACGGGCCATGGTGGGCTGAGACGGGCCGTGGTTGGCTGGGACGGGCTGGTACTTGCTGTGTTGGGCTGTTACGGGCTGTGGTGTGCTGTGAGAGGCTGTGGTGGTCTGGGACGAGCTGGGACGGGCTGTGGTGGGCTGGGACGGGCTGTGGTGGGCTGGGACGGGCTGTGGTGGGCCGTAGTGGGCTGTGGTGGGCTGGGACGGGCTGTCGTGGGCCGTGGTGGGCTGGGACGGGCCGTGGTGGGCTGGGACGGGCCGTGGTGGGCTGGGACGGGCCGTGGTGGGCTGGGACGGGTTGGGATAGGCTGCGGTGGGCCGTGGTGTGCTGTGGTGGGCCGTGGTGGGCTGGGATAGGCTGTGGTGAGCTGAGACGGGCTCTGGAGGTCTGTGGTGGGTTAGGACAGCTTGTGGTGGGCTGGGACGGGCTGTGGTGGGCTGTGACGGGCTGTGGTGGGCTGGGACGGGCTGCGGTGGCCTGCGACGGGCTGTGGTGGGCCGTAGTGGGCTGTGGTGGGCTGGGACGGGCTGTCGTGGGCCGTGGTGGGCTGGGACGGGCCGTGGTGGGCTGGGACGGGTTGGGATAGGCTGCGGTGGGCCGTGGTGTGCTGTGGTGGGCCGTGGTGGGCTGGGATAGGCTGTGGTGAGCTGAGACGGGCTCTGGAGGTCTGTGGTGGGCTAGGACGGCTTGTGGTGGGCTGGGACGGGCTGTGGTGGGCTGTGGTGGGCTTTCGTGGGCCGTGGTGGGCTGGGACGGGCTGTGGTGGGCTGGGACGGGCTGCGGTGGGTTGTGGAGAGCTGGGACGGGCTTGTGACGGGCTGTGGTGGGCTGTGACGGGCTCTGGGGGTCTGGGACAGGCTTGGACGAGCTGGGACAGGCTGGGACAGGCTGTGGTGGGCTGAGATGGGCTGGGAGGGGCTGGGACGGTCTGTGGTGGGCTGGGACCGTCTGTGGTGGGCTGTGGTAAGCTGGGACAGGCTGTGGTGGGCTGTGATGGGCTGTGGTGGGCTGTGGTGTGCTGGGACGGGCTGTGGTGGGGCCGGGACGGGCCGTGGTGGGCTGTGGTGCGCCGTGTTTATCTGGGACGAGCTGTGGTGGGCCATGGCGGGCCGTGGTGGGCTGGGACGGGCCGTGGTTTGCCGTGGTGGGCTGAAACAGGCTGTGGTGACCTGTGGTGGGCTGTGGTGACCTGTGGTGGGCTGTGGTGACCTGTGGTGGGCTGTGGTGGGCTGGGACGGGTTGCGGTGGGCTGGGACGGGCTGGGGTAGGCCGTGGTGGGCTGGGACGGGCCGTGGTGGGCTGGGACAGGCTGTGGTGGGCTGTGGTGGACTGGGAAGGGCCGTGGTGGGCCGTGGTGTGCTCTGGTGGGCCATGGGTGGACCGTGGTTGGCCGTGGTGGGCCGGGGACAGGCCGTGGTTAGCCGTGGTGGGCTGAAACAGGCTGGGACGTGCTGTGGTGGGCTGGGACGGGCTGTGGTGGGCTGTGGTGGGCTGTGGTGGGCTGAGACGGGCCGTGGTGGGCTGAGACGGGCCGTGGTGGGCTGAGACGGGCCGTGGTGGGCTGGGACGGGCTGGTACTTGCTGTGGTGGGCTGTTACGGGCTGTGGTGTGCTGTGAGAGGCTGTGGTGGTCTGGGACGAGCTGGGACGGTGGTGGGCTGGGACAGGCTGTGGTGGGCTGGGACGGGCTGTGGTGGGCTGGGACGGGCTGTGGTGGGCTGGGACGGGCTGTGGTGGGCCGTAGTGGGCTGTAGTGGGCCGGGACGGGCTGTGGTGGGCTGTGACAGGCTGTGGTGGGCTGGGTCGGGCTGTGGCAGGTTGGGATGGGCTTTGGCGGGCCGGGACAGTCTGTGGCGGGCTGTGGCGGGCCGTCGTTGGCCGTGGTGGGCCGTAGTGGGCCGTGGCGAGCCGTGGTGGGCTGTGGTAGGCTGGGACGGGCTGTGGTGGGCTGTGGAGGGCTGGGACGGGCTGTGGAGGGCTGGGACGGGCTGTGGTGGGCTCGACGGGCTGTGGTTGGCTGGGACCGTCTGTTTTGGGCTGTGATGGCCTGCGGTGGCCTGTGGTGGGCTGTGGTGGGCTGTGGTGGGCTGGGACGCGCAGTGGTGGGCTGGGACGGGCTGTGGTGGGCTGGGACGGGCTGTGGTGGGCTGTGGTAAGCTGGGACGGGCTGTGGTGGGCTGTGATGGGCTGTGGTGGGCCGTGGTGGGCTGTGATGGGCCGTGGTGGGCTGGGACGGGCCGTGGTGGGCTGGGACGGGCAGTGGTGGGCTGGGGTGGGCCGTGGTGGGCTGGGACGGGCTGTGGTGGGCTGGGACGGGCCGTAGTGGGCTGGGACGGGTTGGGATAGGCTGCGGTGGGCCGTGGTGTGCTGTGGTGGGCCGTGGTGGGCTGGGATAAGCTGTGTTGGGCTGCGACAGGCTGTGGTAGGCTGGGATGAGCTGTGGAGGGTTGGGACGGGCTGTGGAGGGTTGTGGAGGGCTGTGCTGGGCTTGGACACGCTGTGGTGGGCTGAGATGGGCCGTGGTGGTCCGTGCTGGGCTCGACGGGCTGTGGTTGGCTGGGGACCGTCTGTTTTGGGCTGGGATGGCCTGCGGTGGCCTGTGGTGGGCTGGGACGAGCTGTGGTGGGTTGGGACGGGCTGGGACAAGCAGTGGTGGGCTGGGACGGGCAGTGGTGGGCTGGGACAGGCTGTGGTGGGCTGGGACGGGCTGTGGTGGGCTGGGACGGGCTGCGGTGGGCTGGGACGGGCTGTGGAGGGCTGTGGAAAGCTGGGACGGGCTGTGGTGGGCTGTGATGGGCTGTGGTGGGCTGTGGTGTGCTGGGACGGGCTTTGGTGGGTTGGGACGGGCTGGGACAGGCTGGGACGGGCAGTGGTGGGCTGGGACGGGCTGTGGTGGGCTGGGACGGTCTGTGGTGGGCTGTGGTAAGCTGGGACGGGCTGTGGTGGGCTGTGATGGGCTGTGGTGGGCTGTGGTGTGCTGGGACGGGCTGTGGTGGGCCGCGGTGGGCTGTGGTGCGCCGTGTTTATCTGGGACGAGCTGTGGTGGGCCATGGCGGGCCGTGGTGGGCAGGGACGGGCTGTGGTTTGCCGTGGTGGGCTGAAACAGGCTGTGGTGACCTGTGGTGGGCTGAAACAGGCTGTGGTGACCTGTGGTGGGCTGTGGTGACCGGTGGTGGGCTGTGGTGACCGGTGGTGGGCTGTGGTGACCTGTGGTGGGCTGTGGTGGGCTGGGACGGGTTGCGGTGGGCTGGGACGGGATTCGGTGGGCTGGGACGGGCTGTGGTGGGCTGGGACGGGCTGCGGTGGGCTGGGATAAGCTGTGTTGGGCTGCGACGGGCTGTGGTAGGCTGGGATGAGCTGTGGAGGGTTGGGACGAGCTGTGGAGGGTTGTGGAGAGCTGTGCTGGGCTTGGACAGGCTGTGGTATGCTGAGATGGGCCGTGGTGGTCCGTGGTGGGCTGGGACGGGCCGTGCTGGGCTAGGACGGGCTGTGGTGAACTGTGGTGGGCTGGGACGGGCCGTGGTGGACTGGGACGGGCCGTGGTGGGCTGGGACAGGCTGGGGTGGGCCGTGGTGGGCTGGGACGGGCCGTGGTGGGTTGGGACAGGCTGTGGTGGGCTGTGGTGGGCTGAGACGGGTTGTGGTGGGCTGGGACGGGCTGTGGTAGGCTGGGACGGGTTGTGGTGAGCTGAGACGGGCCGTGGTGGGCTGAGACGGGCCGTGGTGGGCTGAGACGGGCCGTGGTGGGCTGGGACGGGCTGGTACTTGCTGTGGTGGGCTGTTACGGGCTGTGGTGTGCTGTGAGAGGCTGTGGTGGTCTGGGACGAGCTGGGACGGGCTGTGGTGGGCTGGGACAGGCTGTGGTGGGCTGGGACGGGCTGTGGTGGGCTGGGACGGGCTGTGGTGGGCTGGGACGGGCTGTGGTGGGCCGTAGTGGGCTGTGGTGGGCTGGGACGGGCTGTCGTGGGCCGTGGTGGGCTGGGACGGGCCGTGGTGGGCTGGGACGGGCCGTGGTGGGCTGGGACGGGTTGGGATAGGCTGCGGTGGGCCGTGGTGTGCTGTGGTGGGCCGTGGTGGGCTGGGACGGGCTGTGGTGAGCTGAGACCGGCTCTGGAGGTCTGTGGTGGGCTAGGACGGCTTGTGGTGGGCTGGGACGGGCTGTGGTGGGCTCTGGTGGGCTTTCGTGGGCCGTGGTGGGCTGGGACGGGCTGTGGTGGGATGGGACGGGCTGTGACGGGCTGTGGTGGACTGCGACGGGCTCTGGGGGTCTGGGAGAGGCTTGGACGAGCTGGGACAGGCTGGGACAGGCTGTGGTGGGCTGAGACGGGCTGGGAGGGGCTGGGACGGGCTGTGGTGGGCTGGGACGGTCTGTGGTGGGCTGTGGTAAGCTGGGACGGGCTGTGGTGGGCTGTGATGGGCTGTGGTGGGCTGTGGTGTGCTGGGACGGGCTGTGGTGGGCCGGGACGGGCCGTGGTGGGCTGGGACGGGCCGTGGTTTGCCGTGGTGGGCTGAAACAGGCTGTGGTGACCTGTGGTGGGCTGTGGTGACCGGTGGTGGGCTGTGGTGACCTGTGGTGGGCTGTGGTGGGCTAGGACGGGTTGCGGTGGGCTGGGACGGGTTTCGGTGGGCTGGGATAAGCTGTGTTGGGCTGCGACGGGCTGTGGTAGGCTGGGATGAGCTGTGGAGGGTTGGGACGGGCTGTGGAGGGTTGTGGAGGGCTGTGCTGGGCTTGGACAGGCTGTGGTGGGCTGAGATGGGCCGTGGTGGTCCGTGGTGGGCTGGGACGGGCCGTGCTGGGCTAGGACGGGCTGTGGTGAACTGTGGTGGGCTGTGATGGGCCGTGGTGGGCTGGGACGGGCCGTGGTGGGCTGGGACGGGCCGTGGTGGGCTGCGACGGGCCGTGGTGGGCTGGGACGGGCCGTGGTGGGCTGGGACCGGCTGTGGTGGGCTGTGGTGGACTGGGAAGGGCCGTGGTGGGCCGTGGTGTACTCTGGTGGGCCATGGTGGACCGTGGTGGGCCGGGACAGGCTGTGGTTAGCCGTGCTGGGCTGAAACAAGCTGGGACGGGCTCTGGTGGGCTGGGACGGGATGTGGTGGGCTGGGACGGGCCGTGGTGGGCTGTGGTGGGCTGAGACGGGCTGTGGTGGGCTGGGACGGGCTGTGGTCGTCTGGGACGGGTTGTGGTGAGCTGAGATGGGCCATGGTGGGCTGAGACGGGCCGTGGTGGGCTGAGACGGGCCGTGGTGGGCTGGGACGGGCTGGTACTTGCTGTGGTGGGCTGTTACGGGCTGTGGTGTGCTGTGAGAGGCTGTGGTGGTCTGGGACGAGCTGGGACGGGCTGTGGTGGGCTGGGACGGGCTGTGGTGGGCTGGGACGGGCTGTGGTGGGCCGTAGTGGGCTGTGGTGGGCTGGGACGGGCTGTGGTGGGCTGGGACGGGCCGTGGTGTGCTGGGACGGCCTGTGGTCAGTTGTCGTGGGCTGGGACGGGCCGTGGTGCCTTGGGACGGACTCTGGTGGGCCGGGACAAGCTCTGGTGGCCTCTGACGGGCTGTGACGGGCTGTGGTGTGCTGTATTGGGCTGTGGTGGGCTGGGACGGCCTGTGGTGGGCTGGGACGGGCTGGGTGGGCTGTGGTGGCCTGTGGTGGGCTGGGACGAGTTGTAGTGGGCCGGGACGGGCTGTGGTGGGCTGAGACGGGCTGTGGTGGGCTGTGATAAGCTGGGACGGGCTCTGGTGGGCTGGGATGGGCCGTGGTGGGCTGGGACGGGCTGTGGTGCTCAGGGACGGGCTGTGGTGGGCTGGGATGAGTTGTAGTGGGCCGGGACCGACTGTGGTGGGCTGTGGTGGGCTGGGACGGGCTGTGGTGGTTTGGGACGGGCTGTGGTGGGCTGTGGTGGGCTGGGACAGGTTGTGGTGGGCTGGGAAGGGTTGTCGTGGGCTGGGACGGGCTGTGGTGCTCAGGGACGGGCTCTGGTAGGCCGGGACGGGCTGTGGTGGGCTGTGGTGGGCTGGAACGAGTTGTAGTGGGCCGGGACGGGCTGTGGTAAGCTGGGACGGGCTGTGGTGTGCTGGGATTGTCTGTGGGTAGCTGGGAGGGGCTGTGGTGGGCTGGGACGGGCTGTGGTGTGCTGGGACGAGCTGTGGTGTGCAGGGACAGGCTGGGACGGGCTGGGACGGGCTGTGGTGGGCTGGGACTCGGTGTGGTGGAATGGGACGGGCTGGGACAGGCTGTGGTGGGCTGGGACAGGCTGTGGTGGGCTGGGATGGGCTGGGGGGGGCTGTGACGGGCTGTGGTGAGCTGGGACGGGCTGTGGTGGGCTGTGGTGAGCTGGGACCGGCTGTGGTGGGCGGGGACCGGCTGTGGTGGGCGGGGACGGGCTGTGGTGGGCGGGGACGGTATGTGGTGGGCTGGGACAGGCTGTGGTGGGCTGGGATGGGCTGGGGCGGGCTGTGACGGGCTGTGGTGAGCTGGGACGGACTGTGGTGGGCTGTGGTGAGCTGGGACCGGCTGTGGTGGGCTGGGACCGGCTGTGGTGGGCGGGGACAAGCTGTACTGGGCTGTGGTGTGCTGTGGAGGGCTGGGACGGGCTGTGATGTGCCGTGGTGGTCTGGGACGGGCCGTGGTGGGCTGGGATGGGCTGTGCTGGGCTGGGACGGGCCGTGGTGGGCTGGGACGGGTTGTGGCGGGCTGTGGTGGGCTGGGATGAGCTGGGACAAGCTGTGGTGGGCCGGGCCGGGCTCTGGTGGGCTGGGACAGGCTGTGGTGGGCTTCTATGGGCTGTTACTTTATGTGGTGGGCTGGGATAAGCTGTGACGGGCTGTGGTCGGCTGGTATGAGCTGGGACAAGCTGTGGTGGGCCGGGACGGGCTGTGGTGAGCTGGGACGGGCTGTAGTGAGCTGGGACGGGCTGTGGTGGCCAGTGGTGGGCTGGAAGGGGCTGTGGTCTGTAGTGAGCTGGGACGGGCTGTGGTGGCCAGTGGTGGGCTGGAAGGGGCTGTGGTGGGCTGGGATGGGCTGGGACAGGCTGTGGTGGGCCATGGTAAGCCATAGTCGGCTGTGGTGTGCTGGGACGGGCTGTGGTGGGCTGTGGTGTGCCATGGTGGGCTGGGACAGGCTGTGGTGGGCTGGAAAGGGCTGTGGTGGGCTGGGACAGGCTGTGGTGGGACGGGGACGGGCTGTGGTTGGTTGTGGTGGGCTGGGACGGGCTGGGACGCCTTGGAAGGGCTGTGGTGGGCGGTGACGGGTTGTGGTGTTCTGTGACGGGCTGGGACTTTCTGTGGTGAGCTGCGACGGTCTGTGGTGGTGTGGAACGGGCTGTGGTGGGCTGGGACGGGCCGTGGTGGGCCGGGACGGGCCGTGGTGGGCCGGGACGGGCCGTGCTGGGCTGGGACGGGCTGTGGCGAGCTGGGACAGGTTGTAGCGGGCTGGGACTGGTTGTGGCGGGCTGGGACGAACTGTGGTGGTCTGCGGTGGGCTGGGACGGGCCGTGGTGGGCTGGGACGGGCTGTGGTGGGCTGGGAGGGGCCGTGGTGGGCCGGGATGGGCCGTGGTGTTCCGGGACGGGCCGTGGTGGGCTGGGACGGGCCGTGGTGGGCTGGGACGGGTTGGGGCGGGCTGGGACGAACTGTGGTGGTCTGTGGTGGGCTGGGACGGGCCGTGGTGGGCTGGGACGGGCTCTGGTGGTATGGACCGGGCTGTGGTGGGCTGGGAAGGGCTGGAATGGGCTGTGGTGGATTGGCATGGGCTGTGGTGGGCTGGGACGGTCTGTGGTGGGCTGGGACAGGCTGTGATGTGCTGTGGTGGGCTGAGACGGGCTGTGGTGGGCTGTGGTGGGCTGTGGTGGGCTGTTGTGGGCTGTGGTGGGCTGTGGTGGGCTGTGGTCGGCGGGGACGTGCTGTGGTGGGCAGGGACGTGCTGTGGTGGGCTTGGACGGGCTGTGGTGGGCTGGGACGGGCTGTGGTCAGCCGTGGTGGGCTGGGACGGGCCGTTGTGGCTCTGGACGGGCTCTGGTGGGTTGGGACGGGCTGTGGTGGGCTGTGGTGGGCTGTGGCGGTCTTTGTTGGGCTAGGACGGGCTGGGAAGGATTGGGATGGTCTGGGACGTGCTGTGGTGGGCTGTGGTGGGCTGGAACGGGCTATGTCTGGCTGGGATGAGCTGGGACGGGCTGTGGTGGGCTGGGACGGGCTGTGGTGGGCTGTGGTGGGCTGTGGCTGGCTGGGGTGGGCTGGGATGGGCTGCGGTGGGCTGTGGCTGGCTGGGACGGGCTGTGATGTGCTGGGACAAGCTGTGGTGGGCTGGGACGGGCTGTGGTGGTCTGGGATGGGCTGTGGTGGGCTGGGACAGGCCGTGGTGAACTGGGACGGGCCGTGGTGGGCTGCGGTGGTCCATGGTGGGCTGGGAAGGGCCGTGGTGAACTGTGGTGGGCTGTGGTGGGCCGTGGTGGCCTGGCACGGGCTGTGGTCAGACGTGGTGGGCTGGCACAGGCTGTGGTGGGCTGGGACGAGCTGTGGTGGGCTGGGACAGGCTGTGATTTTCTGGGACGGGCTGTGGTGGGCCGTGGTGGGCCGGGACCGGCCGTGGTGGGCTGGGACGGGCTCTGGTGGGCTGTGGTGGGCTGGCACCAGCTGTAGTGGGCTGGGACAGGCTGTGGTCAGCCATGGTGGGCTGGGACGGGCCGTGGTGGCTCGGGGCGGGCTCTGGTGGGCCGGGACGGGCTCTGGTGGGCTGTGGTGGGCTGTGCCGGGCTGTGGTGGGCTAGGACGGGCTGGGAAGGGCTGGGACAGGCTGGGACGGTCTGTGGTGGGCCTTGCCGGGCTGTGGTGGGCTGTGCCGTGCTGGGACGGGCTATGCCGGGCTAGGACGGGCTGTGCCAGGCTGTGGTGGGCTGTGACGCGCTGTTGTGGGCCGGGACGGGCTGTGGTGGGCCGGGACGGCCTGTGGTGGGCTGGGACGAGTTGTGGTGGGCCGGGAGGGGCTGTGGTGGGTTATGGTGAGCTTAGACGGGCTGTGGTGGGTTGGGACGGTCTGTGGTGGGTTGTGGTGGGCTGGGACGGGCTGTTGTGGTCAGGGACGGGCTGTGGTGGGCCGGGACGGGCTGTGGTGGGCTGTGACAGGCTGTGGTGGGCTGGGTCGGGCTGTGGCAGGCTGGGATGGGCTTTGGCGGGCCGGGACAGTCTGTGGCGGGCTGTGGCGGGCCGTCGTTGGCCGTGGTGGGCCGTAGTGAGCCGTGGTGGGCTGTGGTAGGCTGGGACGGGCTGTGGTGACCTGGGACGGGCTGTGGTGGGCTGTGGAGGGCTGGGACGGGCTGTGGAGGGCTGGGACGGGCTGTGGTGGGCTCGACGGGCTGTGGTTGGCTGGGACCGTCTGTTTTGGGCTGGGATTGCCTGCGGTGGCCTGTGGTGGGCTGTGGTGGGCTGTGGTGGGCTGGGACGGGCTGTGGTGGGTTGGGACGGACTGGGACGGGCAGTGGTGGGCTGGGACGGGCTGTGGTGAGCTGGGACGGGCTGTGGTGGGCTGGGACGGTCTGTGGTGGGCTGTGGTAAGCTGGGACGGGCTGTGGTGGGCTGTGATGGGCTGTGGTGGGCTGTGGTGTGCTGGGACGGGCTGTGGTGGGCCGGGACGGGCCGTGGTGGGCTGTGGTGCGCCGTGTTTATCTGGGACGAGCTGTGGTGGGCCATGGCGGGCCGTGGTGGGCTGGGACGGGCCGTGGTTTGCCGTGGTGGGCTGAAACAGGCTGTGGTGACCTGTGGTGGGCTGTGGTGACCGGTGGTGGGCTGTGGTGACCGGTGGTGGGCTGTGGTGGGCTGGGACGGGTTGCGGTGGGCTGGGACGGGTTTCGGTGGGCTAGGACGGGCTGCGGTGGGCTGGGACGGGCTGCGGTGGGCTGGGATAAGCTGTGTTGGGCTGCGACGGGCTGTGGTAGGCTGGGATGAGCTGTGGAGGGTTGGGACGGGCTGTGGAGGGTTGTGGAGGGCTGTGCTGGGCTTGGACAGGCTGTGGTGGGCTGAGATGGGCCGTGGTGGTCCGTGGTGGGCTGGGACGGGCCGTGCTGGGCTAGGACGGGCTGTGGTGAACTGTGGTGGGCTGTGATGGGCCGTGGTGGGCTGGGACGGGCCGTGGTGGGCTCGACGGGCTGTGGTTGGCTGGGACCGTCTGTTTTGGGCTGGGATGGCCTGCGGTGGCCTGTGGTGGGCTGGGACGGGCTGTGGTGGGTTGGGACGGGCTGGGACGGGCTGGGACGGGCAGTGGTGGGCTGGGACGGGCAGTGGTGGGCTGGGACGTGCTGTGGTGGGCTGGGACGGGCCGTGGTGGGCTGTGGTAAGCTGGGACGGGCTGTGGTGGGCTGTGATGGGCTGTGGTGGGCTGTGGTGTGCTGGGACGGGCTTTGGTGGGTTGGGACGGGCTGGGGAGGGCTGGGACGGGCAGTGGTGGGCTGGGACGGGCAGTGGTGGGCTGGGACGGGCTGTGGTGGGCTGTGAGAGGCTGTGTTGGGCTGGGACGGTCTGTGGTGGGCTGTGATGGGCTGTGGTGGGCTGTGGTGTACTGGGACGGGCTGTGGTGGGCCGGGACGGGCCGTGGTGGGCTGTGGTGGGCCGTGTTTATCTGGGACGAGCTGTGGTGGGCCATGGCGGGCCATGGTGGGCTGGGACGGGCCGTGGTTTGCCGTGGTGGGCTGAAACAGGCTGTGGTGACCTGTGGTGGGCTGTGGTGACCGGTGGTGGGCTGTGGTGACCTGTGGTGGGCTGTGGTGGGCTGGGACGGGTTGCGGTGGGCTGGGACGGGTTTCGGTGGGCTGGGACGGGCTGCGGTGGGCTGGGATAAGCTGTGTTGGGCTGCGACGGGCTGTGGTAGGCTGGGATGAGCTGTGGAGGGTTGGGACGGTCTGTGGAGGGTTGTGGAGGGCTGTGCTGGGCTTGGACAGGCTGTGGTGGGCTGAGATGGGCCGTGGTGGTCCGTGGTGGGCTGGGACGGGCCGTGCTGGGCTAGGACGGGCTGTGGTGAACTGTGGTGGGCTGTGACGGGCCGTGGTGGGCTGGGACGGGCCGTGGTGGGCTGGGACGGGCCGTGGTGGGCTGCGACGGGCCGTGGTGGGCTGGGACAGGCTGTGGTGGGCTGTGGTGGACTGGGAAGGGCTGTGGTGGGCCGTGGTGTGCTCTGGTGGGCCATGGTGGACCGTGGTTGGTTGTGGTGGGCCGGGACAGGCCGTGGTTAGTCGTGCTGGGCTGAAACAGGCTGGGACGGGCTCTGGTGGGCTGGGACGGGATCTGGTGGGATGGAACGGGCTGTGGTGGGCTGGGACGGGCTGTGGTGGGCTGTGGTGGGCTGGGACGGGCTGTGGTCGTCTGGGACGGGCCGTGGTGGGCTGAGACGGGCCGTGGTGGGCTGAGACGGGCCGTGGTGGGCTGAGACGGGCCGTGGTGGGCTGAGACGGGCCGTGGTGGGCTGGGACGGGCTGGTACTTGCTCTGGTGGGCTGTTACGGGCTGTGGTGTGCTGTGAGAGGCTGTGGTGGTCTGGGACGAGCTGGGACGGGCTGTGGTGGGCTGGGACGGGCTGTGGTGGGCTGGGACGGGCTGTGGTGGGCCGTATGGGCTGTGGTGGGCTGGGACGGGCTGTGGTGGTCTGTGACAAGCTCTTGTGGGCTGTGGCGGGCTGGGACGAGCTGTGGTGGGCTGGGACGAGCTGTGGTGGGCTGTGGTGGGCTCTGGTGGGCTGGGACGGGCTGTCGTGGGCTGGGACGGGCTGGGACGGGCCGTGGTGGGCTGGGACGGGCCGGGGTGGGCTGGGATAGGCTGTGGTGAGCTGAGACGGGCTCTGGAGGTCTGTGGTGGTCTGGGACGGGCTGTGGTGGGCTGTGGTGGGCTTTCGTGGGCCGTGGTGGGCTGGGACGGGCTGTGGTGGGCTGGGACGGGCTGCGGTGGGTTGTGGAGAGCTGGGACGGGCTGTGACGGGCTGTAGTGGGCTGCGACGGGCTCTGGGGGTCTGGGACAGGCTTGGACGAGCTGGGACAGGCTGGGACAGGCTGTGGTGGGCTGACACGGGCTGGGAGGGGCTGGGACGGTCTGTGGTGGGCTGGGACGGTCACTGGTAGGCTGTGGTAAGCTGGGACGGGCTGTGGTGGGCTGTGATGGGCTGTGGTGGGCTATGGTGGGCTGGGACGGGCTGTGGTCGTCTGGGACGGGCTGTGGTGGGCTGTGGTGGGCTGGGGTGGGCCGTGGTGGGCTGGGACGGGCTGTGGTGGGCTGGGACGGGCTGTGGTGGGCTGTGGTGGGCTGGGACGGGCCGTGGTGGGCTGAGACGGGCCGTGGTGGGCTGAGACGGGCCGTGGTGGGCTGGGAAGGGCTGTGGTGGGCTGTGGTGGGCTGGGGTGGGCCGTGGTGGGCTGGGACGGGCCGTGGTGGGCTGGGACGGGCTGTGGTGGGATGGGACAGGCTGTGGTGGGCTGTGGTGGGCTGGGACGGGCCGTGGTGGGCTGAGACGGGCCGTGGTGGGCTGAGACGGGCCGTGGTGGGCTGAGACGGGCCGTGGTGGGCTGAGATGGGCCGTGGTGGGCTGGGACGGGCTGGTACTTGCTGTGGTGGGCTGTTACGGGCTGTGGTGTTCTGTGAGAGGCTGTGGTGGGCTGGGACGGGCTGCGGTGGGTTGTGGAGAGCTGGGACGGGCTGTGACGGGCTGTGGTGGGCTGCGACGGGCTCTGGGGGTCTGGGACAGGCTTGGACGAGCTGGGACAGGCTGGGACAGGCTGTGGTGGGCTGAGACGGGCTGGGAGGGGCTGGGACGGTCTGTGGTGGGCTGGGACGGTCTGTGGTGGGCTGTGGTAAGCTGGGGTGGGCTGTGATGGGCTGTGGTGGGCTGTGGTGTGCTGGGACGGGCTGTGGTGGGCCGGGACGGGCCGTGGTGGGCTGTGGTGCGCCGTGTTTATCTCGGACGAGCTGTGGTGGGCCATGGCGGGCCGTGGTGGGCTGGGACGGGCCGTGGTTTGCCGTGGTGGGCTGAAACAGGCTGTGGTGACCTGTGGTGGGCTGTGGTGACCTGTGGTGGGCTGTGGTGACCGGTGGTGGGCTGTGGTGACCTGTGGTGGGCTGTGGTGGGCTGGGACGGGTTGCGGTGGGCTGGGACGGGTTTCGGTGGGCTGGGACGGGCTGCGGTTGGCTGGGACGGGCTGCGGTGGGCTGGGATAAGCTGTGTTGGGCTGCGACGGGCTGTGGTAGGCTGGGATGAGCTGTGGAGGGTTGGGACGGTCTGTGGAGGGTTGTGGAGGGCTGTGCTGGGCTTGGACAGGCTGTGGTGGGCTGAGATGGGCCGTGGTGGTTTGTGGTGGGCTGGGACGGGCCGTGCTGGGCTAGGACGGGCTGTGGTGAACTGTGGTGGGCTGTGATGGGCCGTGGTGGGCTGCGACGGGCCGTGGTGGGCTGGGACAGGCTGTGGTGGGCTGTGGTGGACTGGGAAGGGCCGTGGTGGGCCGTGGTGTGCTGTGGTGGGCCATGGTGGACCGTGGTTGGCTGTGGTGGGCCGGGACAGGCCGTGGTTAGTCGTGCTGGGCTGAAACAGGCTGTGGTGGGCTGTGTTGGGCTGGGACGGGCTGTGGTGGGCTGGGACGGGCTGTGGTGGGCTGGGACGGGCTGTGGTGGGCTGTGGTGGGCTGGGACGGGCTGTGGTCGTCTGGGACGGGATGTGGTGAGCTGAGATGGGCCGTGGTGGGCTGAGACGGGCCGTGGTGGGCTGAGACGGGCCGTGGTGGGCTGAGACGGGCCGTGGTGGGCTGGGACGGGCTGGTACTTGCTCTGGTGGGCTGTTACGGGCTGTGGTGTGCTGTGAGAGGCTGTGGTGGTCTGGGACGAGCTGGGACGGGCTGTGGTGGGCTGGGACGGCTTGTGGTGGGCTGGGACGGGCTGTGGTGGGCTGGGATGGGCTGTGGTGGGCCGTAGTGGGCTGTGGTGGGCTGGGACGGGCTGTAGTGGTCTGTGACAAGCTCTTGTGGGCTGTGGTGGGCTGGGACGAGCTGTGGTGGGCTCTGCTGGGCTCTGGTGGGCTGGGACGGGCTGTCGTGGGATGGGACGGGCTGTCGTGGGCTGGGACGGGCTGGGACGGGCCGTGGTTGGCTGGGACGGGCCGTGGTGGGCTGGGACGGGCCGTGGTGGGCTGGGACAGGTTGGGATAGGCTGTGGTGCGCCTTGGTGGGCTGTGTTGGGCCCGGATGGGCCGTGGTGTGCTGTGGTGGGCCGTGGTGGGCTGGGATAGGCTGTGGTGAGCTGAGACGGTCTCTGGAGGTCTGTGGTGGGCTAGGACGGCTTGTGGTGAGCTGGGACGGGCTGTGGTGGGCTTTCGTGGGCCGTGGTGGGCTGGGACGGGCTGTGGTGGGCTGGGACGGGCTGCGGTGGGCTGCGACAGGGTCTGGGGGTCTGGGACAGGCTTGGACGAGCTGGGACAGGCTGGGACAGGCTGTGGTGGGCTGACACGGGCTGGGAGGGGCTGGGACGGGCTGTGGTGGGCTGGGACGGTCTGTGGTGGGCTGTGGTAAGCTGAGACGGGCCGTGGTGGGCTGGCACGGGCTGGTACTTGCTCTGGTGGGCTGTTACGGGCTGTGGTGTGCTGTGAGAGGCTGTGGTGGTCTGGGACGAGCTGGGACGGGCTGTGGTGGGCTGGGACGGGCTGTGGTGGGCTGGGACGGGCTGTGGTGGGCCGTATGGGCTGTGGTGGGCTGGGACGGGCTGTAGTGGTCTGTGACAAGCTCTTGTGGGCTGTGGTGGGCTGGGACGAGCTGTGGTGGGCTGGGACGAGCTGTGGTGGGCTGTGGTGGGCTGTGGTGGGCTGGGACGGGCTGTCGTGGGCTGGGACGGGCTGGGACGGGCCGTGGTGGGCTGGGACGGGCCGGGGTGGGCTGGGATAGGCTGTTGGTAGCTGTGACGGGCTCTGGAGGTCTGTGGTTGGCTGGGACGGGCTGTGGTGGGCTGTGGTGGGCTTTCGTGGGCCGTGGTGGGCTGGGACGGGCTGTGGTGGGCTGGGACGGGCTGCGGTGTGTTGTGGAGAGCTGGGACGGGCTGTGACGGGCTGTGGTGGGCTGCGATGGGCTCTGGGGGTCTGGGACAGGCTTGGACGAGCTGGGACAGGCTGGGACAGGCTGTGGTGGGCTGACACGGGCTGGGAGGGGCTGGGACGGTCTGTGGTGGGCTGGGACGGTCACTGGTGGGCTGTGGTAAGCTGGGACGGGCTGTGGTGGGCTGTGATGGGCTGTGGTGGGCTATGGTGGGCTGGGACGGGCTGTGGTCGTCTGGGACGGGCTGTGGTGGGCTGGGGTGGGCTGGGGTGGGCCGTGGTGGGCTGGGACGGGCCGTGGTGGGCTGGGACGGGCTGCGGTGGGCTGGGATAAGCTGTGTTGGGCTGCGACAGGCTGTGGTAGGCTGGGATGAGCTGTGGAGGGTTGGGACGGTCTGTGGAGGGTTGTGGAGGGCTGGGACGGGCTTGGACAGGCTGTGGTGGGCTGAGATGGGCCGTGGTGGTCCGTGGTGGGCTGGGACGGGCCGTGCTGGGCTAGGACGGGCTGTGGTGAACTGTGGTGGGCTGTGATGGGCCGTGGTGGGCTGGGACGGGCCGTGGTGGGCTGAGACGGGCCGTGGTGGGCTGAGACGGGCCGTGGTGGGCTGGGACGGGCTGGTACTTGCTCTGGTGGGCTGTTACGGGCTGTGGTGTGCTGTGAGAGGCTGTGGTGGTCTGGGACGAGCTGGGACGGGCTGTGGTGGGCTGGGACGGCCTGTGGTGGGCTGGGACGGGCTGTGGTGGGCTGGGATGGGCTGTGGTGGGCCGTAGTGGGCTGTGGTGGGCTGGGACGGGCTGTAGTGGTCTGTGACAAGCTCTTGTGGGCTGGGACGAGCTGTGGTGGGCTCTGGTGGGCTCTGGTGGGCTGGGACGGGCTGTCGTGGGATGGGACGGGCTGTCGTGGGCTGGGACGGGCTGGGACGGGCCGTGGTTGGCTGGGACGGGCCGTGGTGGGCTGGGACGGGCCGTGGTGGGCTGGGACAGGTTGGGATAGGCTGTGGTGCGCCTTGGTGGGCTGTGTTGGGCCCGGATGGGCCGTGGTGTGCTGTGGTGGGCCGTGGTGGGCTGGGATAGGCTGTGGTGAGCTGAGACGGTCTCTGGAGGTCTGTGGTGGGCTAGGACGGCTTGTGGTGAGCTGGGACGGGCTGTGGTGGGCTTTCGTGGGCCGTGGTGGGCTGGGACGGGCTGTGGTGGGCTGGGACGGGCTGCGGTGGGTTGTGGAGAGCTGGGACGGGCTGTGACGGGCTGTGGTGGGCTGCGACAGGGTCTGGGGGTCTGGGACAGGCTTGGACGAGCTGGGACAGGCTGGGACAGGCTGTGGTGGGCTGACACGGGCTGGGAGGGGCTGGGACGGGCTGTGGTGGGCTGGGACGGTCTGTGGTGGGCTGTGGTAAGCTGAGACGGGCCGTGGTGGGCTGGGACGGGCTGGTACTTGCTCTGGTGGGCTGTTACGGGCTGTGGTGTGCTGTGAGAGGCTGTGGTGGTCTGGGACGAGCTGGGACGGGCTGTGGTGGGCTGGGACGGGCTGTGGTGGGCTGGGACGGGCTGTGGTGGGCCGTAGTGGGCTGTGGTGGGCTGGGACGGGCTGTGGTGGTCTGTGGTGGGCTCTGGTGGGCTGGGACGGGCTGTGGTGGGCTGGGACGGGCTGTCGTGGGCTGGGACGGGCTGGGATAGGCTGCGGTGGGCCGTGGTGTGCTGTGGTGGGCCGTGGTGGGCTGGGATAGGCTGTGGTGGGCTGAGACGGGCTCTGGAGGTCTGTGGTGGTCTGGGACGGGCTGTGCTGGGCTGTGGTGGGCTTTCGTGGGCCGTGGTGGGCTGGGACGGGCTGCGGTGTGTTGTGGAGAGCTGGGACGGGCTGTGACGGGCTGTGGTGGGCTGCGACGGGCTCTGGGGGTCTGGGACAGGCTTGGACGAGCTGGGACAGGCTGGGACAGGCTGTGGTGGGCTGAGACGGGCTGGGAGGGGCTGGGACGGGCTGTGGTGGGCTGGGACGGTCACTGGTGGGCTGTGGTAAGCTGGGACGGGCTGTGGTGGGCTGTGATGGGCTGTGGTGGGCTGTGGTGGGCTGGGACGGGCTGTGGTCGTCTGGGACGGGCTGTGGTGGGCTGGGGTGGGCCGTGGTGGGCTGGGACGGGCTGTGGTGGGCTGGGACGGGCTGTGGTGTGCTGTCGTGGGCTGGCACGGGCTGTGGTCAGACGTGGTGGTCTGGCACAGGCTGTGGTGGGCTGGGACGAGCTGTGGTGGGCTGGGACAGGCTGTGATGTTCTGGGACGGGCTGTGGTGGGCTGTGGTGGGCCGTGGTGGCCTGGCACGGGCTGTGGTCAGACGTGGTGGGCTGGGACGAGCTGTGGTGGGCTGGGACAGGCTGTGATGTTCTGGGACGGGCTGTGGTGGGCCGTGGTGGGCCGGGACCGGCCGTGGTGGGCTGGGACGGGCTCTGGTGGGCTGTGGTGGGCTGGCACCGGCTGTAGTGGGCTGGGACAGGCTGTGGTCAGCCATGGTGGGCTGGGACGGGCCGTGGTGGCTCGGGGCGGGCTCTGGTGGGCCGGGACGGGCTCTGGTGGGCTGTGGTGGGCTGTGCCGGGCTGTGGTGGGCTAGGACGGGCTGGGAAGGGCTGGGACAGGCTGGGACGGTCTGTGGTGGGCCTTGCTGGGCTGTGGTGGGCTGTGCCGAGCTGGGACGGGCTATGCCGGGCTTGGACGGGCTGGGACGGGCTGTGCCAGGCTGTGGTGGGCTGTGACGGGCTGTGGTGGGCCGGGACGGGCTGTGGTGGGCCGGGACGGCCTGTGGTGGGCTGGGACGAGTTGTGGTGGGCCGGGACGGGCTGTGGTGGGTTATGGTGAGCTTAGACGGGCTGTGGTGGGTTGGGACGGTCTGTGGTGGGTTGTGGTGGGCTGGGACGGGCTGTTGTGGTCAGGGAAGGGCTGTGGTGGGCCGGGACGGGCTGTGGTGGGCTGTGACAGGCTGTGGTGGGTTGGGTCGGGCTGTGGCAGGCTGGGATGGGCTTTGGCGGGCCGGGACAGTCTGAGGCGGGCTGTGGCGGGCCGTCGTTGGCCGTGGTGGGCCGTAGTGGGCCGTGGCGAGCCGTGGTGGGCTGTGGTAGGCTGGGACGGGCTGTGGTGACCTGGGACGGGCTGTGGTGGGCTGTGGAGGGCTGGGACGGGCTGTGGAGGGCTGGGACGGGCTGTGGTGGGCTCGACGGGCTGTGGTTGGCTGGGACCGTCTGTTTTTGGCTGGGATGGCCTGCGGTGGCCTGTGGTGGGCTGTGGTGGGCTGTGGTGGGCTGGGACGGGCTGTGGTGGGTTGGGACGGGCTGGGACGGGCAGTGGTGGACTGGGACGGGCAGTGGTGGGCTGGGACGGGCTGTGGTGGGCTGGGACGGGCTGTGGTGGGCTGGGACGGGCTGTGGTGGGCTGTGGTAAGCTCGGACGGGCTGTGGTGGGCTGTGATGGGCTGTGGTGGGCTGTGGTGTGCTGGGACGGGCTGTGGTGGGCCGGGACGGGCCGTGGTGGGCTGTGGTGCGCCGTGTTTATCTGGGACGAGCTGTGGTGGGCCATGGCGGGCCGTGGTGGGCTGGGACGGGCTTTGGTTTGCCGTGGTGGGCTGAAACAGGCTGTGGTGACCTGTGGTGGGCTGTGGTGACCGGTGGTGGGCTGTGGTGACCTGTGGTGGGCTGTGGTGGGCTGGGACGGGTTGCGGTTGGCTGGGACGGGTTTCGGTGGGCTGGGACGGGCTGCGGTGGGCTGGGATAAGCTGTGTTGGGCTGCGACGGGCTGTGGTAGGCTGGGATGAGCTGTGGAGGGTTGGGACGGGCTGTGGAGGGTTGTGGAGGGCTGTGCTGGGCTTGGAGAGGCTGTGGTGGGCTGAGATGGGCCGTGGTGGGCCGTGGTGGGCTGGGACGGGCCGTGCTGGGCTAGGACGGGCTGTGGTGAACTGTGGTGGGCTGTGATGGGCCGTGGTGGGCTGGGACGGGCCGTGGTGGGCTCGACGGGCTGTGGTTGGCTGGGACCGTCTGTTTTGGGCTGGGATGGCCTGCGGTGGCCTGTGGTGTGCTGGGACGGGCTGTGGTGGGTTGGGACGGGCTGGGACGGGCTGGGACGGGCAGTGGTGGGCTGGGACGGGCTGTGGTGGGCTGGGACGGGCTGTGGTGGGCTGGGACGGGCTGTGGTGGGCTGTGGTAAGCTGGGACGGGCTGTGGTGGGCTGTGATGGGCTGTGGTGGGCTGTGGTGTGCTGGGACGGGCTTTGATGAGTTGGGACGGGCTGGGGAGGGCTGGGACGGGAGTGGTGGGCTGGGACGGGCAGTGGTGGGCTGGGACGGGCTGTGGTGGGCTGTGAGAGGCTGTGGTGGGCTGGGACGGTCTGTGGTGGGCTGGGACGGTCTGTGGTGGGCTGTGGTGACCTGTGGTGGGCTGTGGTGGGCTGGGACGGGTTGCGGTGGGCTGGGACGGGTTTCGGTGGGCTAGGACGGGCTGCGGTGGGCTGGGACGGGCTGCGGTGGGCTGGGATAAGCTGTGTTGGGCTGCGACGGGCTGTGGTAGGCTGGGATGAGCTGTGGAGGGTTGGGACGGGCTGTGGAGGGTTGTGGAGGGCTGTGCTGGGCTTGGACAGGCTGTGGTGGGCTGAGATGGGCCGTGGTGGTCCGTGGTGGGCTGGGACGGGCCGTGCTGGGCTAGGACGGGCTGTGGTGAACTGTGGTGGGCTGTGATGGGCCGTGGTGGGCTGGGACGGGCCGTGGTGGGCTTGGACGGGCCGTGGTGGGCTGCAACGGGCCGTGGTGGGCTGGGACAGGCTGTGGTGGGCTGTGGTGGACTGGGAAGGGCCGTGGTGGGCCGTGGTGTGCTCTGGTGGGCCATGGTGGACCGTGGTTGGCCGTGGTGGGCCGGGACAGGCCGTGGTTAGCCGTGGTGGGCTGAAACAGGCTGGGACGGGCTCTGGTGGGCTGGGACGGGATGTGGTGGGCTGGAACGGGCTGTGGTGGGCTGGGACGGGCTGTGGTGGGCTGTGGTGGGCTGGGACGCGCTGTGGTCGTCTGGGACGGGTTGTGGTGAGCTGAGATGGGCCGTGGTGGGCTGAGACGGGCCGTGGTGGGCTGAGACGGGCCGTGGTGGGCTGAGACGGGCTGTGGTGGGCTGGGACGGGCTGGTACTTGCTGTGGTGGGCTGTTACGGGCTGTGGTGTGCTGTGAGAGGCTGTAGTGGTCTGGGACGAGCTGGGACGAGCTGGGACGGGCTGTGGTGGGCTGGGACGGGCTGTGGTGGGATGGGACGGGCTGTGGTGGGCTGGGACGGGCTGTGGTGGGCTGGGATGGGCTGTGGTGGGCCGTAGTGGGCTGTGGTGGGCTGGGACGGGCTGTAGTGGTCTGTGACAAGCTCTTGTGGGCTGTGGTGGGCTGGGACGAGCTGTGGTGGGCTCTGGTGGGCTCTGGTGGGCTGGGACGGGCTGTCGTGGGCTGGGACGGGCTGTCGTGGGCTGGGACGGGCTGGGATGGGCCGTGGTTGGCTGGGACGGGCCGTGGTGGGCTGGGACGGGCCGTGGTGGGCTGGGACAGGTTGGGATAGGCTGTGGTGCGCCTTGGTGGGCTGTGTTGGGCCCGGATGGGCCGTGGTGTGCTGTGGTGGGCCGTGGTGGGCTGGGATAGGCTGTGGTGAGCTGAGACGGTCTCTGGAGGTCTGTGGTGGGCTAGGACGGCTTGTGGTGGGCTGGGACGGGCTGTGGTGGGCTTTCGTGGGCCGTGGTGGGCTGGGACGGGCTGTGGTGGGCTGGGACGGGCTGCGGTGGGTTGTGGAGAGCTGGGACGGGCTGTGACGGGCTGTGGTGGGCTGCGACAGGGTCTGGGGGTCTGGGACAGGCTTGGACGAGCTGGGACAGGCTGGGACAGGCTGTGGTGGGCTGACACGGGCTGGGAGGGGCTGGGACGGGCTGTGGTGGGCTGGGACGGTCACTGGTGGGCTGTGGTAAGCTGATACGGGCTGTGGTGGGCTGTGATGGGCTGTGGTGGGCTGTGGTGGGCTGGGACGGGCTGTGGTGGGCTGGGACGGGCTGTGGTGGGCTGTGGTGGGCTGGGACGGGCTGTGGTCGTCTGGGACGGGCCGTGGTGGGCTGAGACGGGCCGTGGTGGGCTGAGACGGGCCGTGGTGGGCTGAGATGGGCCGTGGTGGGCTGGGACGGGCTGGTACTTGCTGTGGTGGGCTGTTACGGGCTGTGGTGTTCTGTGAGAGGCTGTGGTGGGCTGGGACGGGCTGCGGTGGGTTCTGGAGATCTGGGACGGGCTGTGACGGGCTGTGGTGGGCTGCGACGGGCTCTGGGGGTCTTGGACAGGCTTGGACGAGCTGGGACAGGCTGGGACAGGCTGTGGTGGGCTGAGACGGGCTGGGAGGGGCTGGGACGGTCTGTGGTGGGCTGGGACGGTCTGTGGTGAGCTGTGGTAAGCTGGGGTGGGCTGTGATGGGCTGTGGTGGGCTGTGGTGTGCTGGGACGGGCTGTGGTGGGCCGGGACGGGCCGTGGTGGGCTGTGGTGCGCCGTGTTTATCTGGGACGAGCTGTGTTGGGCCATGGCGGGCCGTGGTGGGCTGGGACTGGCCGTGGTTTGCCGTGGTGGGCTGAAACAGGCTGTGGTGACCTGTGGTGGGCTGTGGTGACCGGTGGTGACCTGTGGTGGGCTGTGGTGGGCTGGGACGGGTTGCGGTGGGCTGGGACTGGTTTCGGTGGGCTGGGATAAGCTGTGTTGGGCTGCGACGGGCTGTGTTGGGCTGGGACGGGCTATGGAGAGCTGTGGAGAGCCGTGGTGGGCTGGGACGGGCCGTGGTGGGCTGGGACGGGCTGTGCTGGTCTGTGGTGGTCTGGGACGGGCTGGGACGGGCTGTGGTGGGCTGTGGTGGGTTCTGCTGAGCTTGAGACGGGCTGTGGTAGGCTGGGACGGGCTGAGACGAGTTCTGGTTGTCTGGAACGAGCTGGGACGGGCTGTGGTGGGCTGGGACGGGCTGTGGTGGGCGGGGACGAGCTGTGGTGGGCGGGGACGGGCTGTGGTGGGCTGGGACGGGCTGTGTTGGGCTGGGACGAGCTGGGACGGGCTGTGGTGGGCTGGGACGGGCTGTGGTGGGCTGAGACGGGGTGTGGTGGGCTGGCACGGGCTGTGGTGGGCTGGGACGGTCTGTGGTGGGCTGGGACGGGGCTGCGACGGGCTGGGACGGGCTGGGACGGGCTGTGGTGGGCTGTGAGAGGCTGTGGTGGGCTGGGACGGTCTGTGGTGGGCTGGGACGGGCTGGGACGGGCTGGGACGGGCTGTGCTGGTCTGTGGTGGGCTGGGACGGGCTGTGGTGGGCTGGGACGGGCTGTGGTGGTTTGGGACAGGCTGGGACATGCTGGGACGGTGTGTGGTGGACTGGGATGGTCTGTGGTGTGCTGGGACGGGCTGTGGTGGGCTGGGATGGGCTGTGGTGGGGGCGTGGTGGGCTGGGACGGGCTGGGACAGGCTCTGGTGGGCTGTGGTGTGATGGGACGGGCTGTGGTGGGCTGGGACGGGCTGTGGTGGGCTGGGACGGGCTGTGGTGGGTTGGGACAGGCTCGGACATGCTCGGACGGTGTGTGGTGGACTGGGATGGTCTGTGGTGGGGCGTGGTGGGCTGGGACGGGCCGTGGTGAACCGTGGTGGGCTGTGGTGGGCCGTGGTGGGCCGTTTTGAGCCGGTATGGGAAGGGATGGGCTGTGGTGGGTCGTGGTGGGCTAGGACAGGTCATGGTGGTCTGAGATGGCCCATGGTGAACTGTGGTGGGCTGTGGTGGGCCGTGGTGGGCTTGGACGTGCCGTGGTGGTCTGTGGTGGGCTGTGGTGGTCTGGGACAGGCTGTGGTGGGCTTTGGTGGGTTCTGCTGAGCTTGAGATGGGCTGTGGTGGGCTAGGAAGGGCTGGGACGGGCTGTGGTGGGCTGGGACGGGCGGGGACGGGCTGTGGTGGGCTGGGACGGGCTGTGTTGGGCTGGGACGAGCTGGGACGAGCTGGGACGGGCTGTGGTGGGCTGGGACGGGCTGTGGTGGGCTGGGACGGGCTGTGGTGGGCTGGCACGGGCTGTGGTGGGCTGGGACGGTCTGTGGTGGGCTGGGACGGTCTGCGACGGGCTGGGACGGGCTGGGACGGGCTGTGAGAGGCTGTGGTGGGCTGGGACGGTCTGTGGTGGGCTGGGACGGGCTGCGACGGGCTGGGATGGGCTGGGACGGGCTGTGCTGGTCTGTGGTGGGCTGGGACGGGCTGTGGTGGGCTGGGACGGGCTGTGGTGGTTTGGGACAGGCTGGGACATGCTGGGACGGTGTGTTGTGGACTGGGATGGTCTGTGGTGTGCTGGGACGGGCTGTGGTGGGCAGGGATGGGCTGTGGTGGGGCGTGGTGGGCTGGGACGGGCTGGGACAGGCTCTGGTGGGCTGTGGTGTGATGGGACGGGCTGTGGTGGGCTGGGACGGGCTGTGGTGTGCTGGGACGGGCTGGGACATGCTGGGACGGGCTGGGACGGGCTGTGGTGGGCTGTGGTGGACAGGGACGGTCTGTGGTGTGCTGGGATAGGCTGTGGTGGGCAGGGACGGGCTGTGGTGGGCTGGGACGGGCTCGGACGTGCTGTGGTGTGCTGGGACGGGCTGTGGTGGGCTGTGGTGGGCTGGGACGGGCTGTGGTGGGCTGGGACAGGTTGGGATAGGCTGGGACATTCTGTGGTGGGCTGGGACATTCTGTGGTAGGCTGGGACGGGCTGTGACGGGCTGTGGTGGGCCAGGATGGGCTGTGGTGGGCCGGGGCGGGCTGTGGTGGGCTGGGACATTCTGTGGTGGGCTGGGACATTCTGTGGTGGGCTGGGACGGTCTGTAGTGGGCTGGGACGGGCTGCGGCGGGCTGCGACGGTCTGGGACGGACTGGGACGGGCTGGGACGGGCTGTGGTGTGCTGGGACATGCTGTGCTGGTCTGTGGTGGGCGGGGACGGGCCATGGTGGGCTATGGTGGGCCGTGGAGGGCTGGGACGGGCTGTGGTGGGCTGGGACGGGCTGTGGTGGCGGGGACGGGCTGTGGTGGGCTGGGACGGGCTGTGGTGGGCTTGCACGGGCTATGGTGGGCGGGGACGGTCTGTGGTCGTCTGGGACGAGCTGTGGTGGGCTGTGGTGGGCTGGGGTGGGCCGTGGTGTGCTGGGACAGGCTGTGGTGGGCTGGGACGGGCTGTGGTGGGCTGTGGTGGGCTGGGACGGGCTGTGGTCGTCTGGGACGGGCCGTGGTGGGCTGAGACGGGCCGTGGTGGGCTGAGACGGGCCGTGGTGGGCTGAGATGGGCCGTGGTGGGCTGGGACGGGCTGGTACTTGCTGTGGTGGGCTGTTACGGGCTGTGGTGTTCTGTGAGAGGCTGTGGTGGGCTGGGACGGGCTGCGGTGGGTTGTGGAGAGCTGGGACAGGCTGTGACGGGCTGTGGTGGGCTGCGACGGGCTCTGGGGGTCTGGGACAGGCTTGGACGAGCTGGGACAGGCTGGGACAGGCTGTGGTGGGCTGAGACGGGCTGGGAGGGGCTGGGACGGTCTGTGGTGGGCTGGGACGGTCTGTGGTGGGCTGTGGTAAGCTGGGGTGGGCTGTGATGGGCTGTGGTGGGCTGTGGTGTGCTGGGACGGGCTGTGGTGCGCCGGGACAGGCCGTGGTGGGCTGTGGTGTGCCGTGTTTATCTGGGACGAGCTGTGGTGGGCCATGGCGGGCCGTGGTGGGCTGGAACGGGCCGTGGTTTGCCGTGGTGGGCTGAAACAGGCTGTGGTGACCTGTGGTGGGCTGTGGTGGGCTGGGACGGGTTGCGGTGGGCTGGGACTGGTTTCGGTGGGCTGGGATAAGCTGTGTTGGGCTGGGACGGGCTGTGTTGGGCTGGGACGGGCTATGGAGAGCTGTGGAGAGCCGTGGTGGGCTGGGACGGGCCGTGGTGGGCTGGGACGGGCTGTGCTGGTCTGTGGAGAGCCGTGGTGGGCTGGGACGGGCTGTGGTGGGCTGGGACAGGCAGGCACGGGCTGTGGTAGGCTGGTATTGGCTGGCACGGGCTGGGGTGGGCTGTGGTGGGCTGGGAGGGCTGTGGTGGGCTGGGACAGGCTGGGACGGGCTGGGACAGGCTGGGACAGGCTGTGGTGGGCTGGGACGGGCTGTGGTGGGCTGTGGTGGGCTGGGACGGGCTCTGGTAGTCTGGAACGGGCTGTGGTGGGCTGGGACGGGCTGGGACGAGCTCTGGTGGTCTGGGACAGGCTGTGGTGGTCTCGGACAGGCTGGGACGGGCCGTAGTGGGCCGTGGTGGGCTGGGACGGGCCGTGGTGGGCTGGGACGTGCTGGGATGGACTGGGACGGGCTGTGGTGCGCTGGGACGGGCTGTTGTGAGCTGGGACGGGCTGTGGTGAACTGTGGTGGGGTGTGGTGGGCCGTGGTGGGCTGGGACGGGCTGTGGTGGGCTGTGGTGGGCCGTGGTGGGCTGGGACGGGCCGTGGTGGCCTGAGACGGGCCGTGGTGGCCTGGGACGGGCCGTGGTGGCCTGGGATGGGATGTGGTGGGCCGTGGTGGGCTGTGGTGGGCCGTGGTGGGCTGGGACGGGCCGTGGTGGGCTGTGGTGGGCCGTGGTGTTCTGGGACGGGCTGTGGTAAACTGGGACGGGCTGGGACTGGCTGTGGTGGGCTGGGACTGGCTGTGGTGGGCTGGGACTGGCTGTGCTGGGCTGGGACTGGCTGTGGTGAGCTGGGACGAGCTGGGACTGGCTGGGACGTGCTGGGATGGGCTGTGGTGGGCTGGGACGGGCTGCGGTGGGCCGTGGTGGGCGGGGACGGGCCGTGGTGAACCGTGGTGGGCTGTGGTGGGCCGTTTTGGGCCGGGATGGGAAGGGGTGGGCTGTGGTGGGCCGTGGTGGGCTGTGGTGGGCCGTGGTGGGCTGGGACGGGCCGTGGTGGGCTGTGGTGGGCCGTGGTTCCTTGGACGGGCCGTGGTGGCCTGGGACGGGCCGTGGTGGCCTGGGACGGGCTGTGGTGGGCTGGGATGGGCTGTGGTGGGCTGGGACGGGATGTGGTGGGCCGTGGTGGGCTGTGGCGGGCCGTGGTGGGCTGGGACGGGCCGTGGTGGGCTGTGGTTGGCCGTGGTGGGCTGGGACGGGCTGTGGTGGGCTGTGGTGGGTTCTGGTGAGCTTGAGACGGGCTGTGGTGGTGTGGGACGGGCTGGGATGGGCTGTAATGGGCGGGGACGGCCTGTGGTGGGCTGAGACGGGCTGGGACGGGCTGTGGTGGGCTGGGACAGGCTGGGACGGGCTGTGGTGGGCTGGGACGGGCTGTGGTGGGCTGGGACGGGCTGTGGTGGGCTGGGACGGGCTGTGTTGGGCTGTGACGGGCTGTGGTGGGCTGAGACGGGCCGTGGTGGTCTGCGGTAGGCCGTGGTGAACTGTGGTGGGCTGTGGTGGGCAGTGGTGAGCTGGGACGGGCCGTGTTGGGCTGTGGTGGGATGTGGTGGGTTCTGGTGAGTTTGAGTCGGGCTGTGGTGGGCTGGGACGGGCTGGGACGGATTCTGGTGGTCTGGAACGGGCGGGGATGGGCTGTGGTGGGCCAGGACGGGCTGGGACGGGCTGTGGTGGGCTAGGACGGGCTGTATGTGCTGTGGTGGGCTGGGACGGGCTGTGGTGAACTTTGGTGGGCTGGGGCGGGTTGAGGCGGGCTGTGGTGTGCTGGGACGGGCTGTGGAGGGTTGGGGTGGGCCGTGGTGGGCTGGGACGGGCTGTGCTATGAAGGGACGGGACGGGTTGTGGTGGGCTGGGACGGGACGGGACGGGCTGTGGTGAGACGGGACGGGCTGTGGTGGACTGTGGTGGGCTGTGGTGGCCTGTGACAGGCTGTGGTGGGCTGTGGTGGGCTGTGACGGGCTGTGGTGGGCTGTTGTGGGCTGTGGTGTGCTGGGACGGGCTGGGATGGGCTGGGACGGGCTGTGGTGGGCTGGGACGAGCTGTGGTGGGCTGTGGTGGGTTCTGGTGAGCTTAGATGGGCTGTGGTGGGTTGGGACGGTCTGTGGTGGGCTGGGACGGGCTGTGGTGGGCTGTGGTGGGCTGGGACGGGATGTGGTGGGCTTGGGCGGGCTGTGGTGGGCTGGGACGGGCTGTGGTGGGCTGGGACAGGCTGTGGTGGGCTGTGGTGGGCTGTGGTGGGGTGTGCCGAGCTGGGACGTGCTGTGGTGTGCTGGGACGGGCTGTGCCAGGCTGTGGTGGGCTGTGGTGGTCAGGGAAGGGCTGTGGTGGGCCGGGACGGCCTGTGGTGGGCTGGGACGAGTTGTGGTGGGCCGGGACGGGCTGTGGTGGGCTGTGGTGGGTTATGGTGAGCTTAGACGGGCTGTGGTGGGCCGGGCTGTGGTGGGTTGTGGTGGGCTGGGACGGGCTGTTGTGGTCAGGGAAGGGCTGTGGTGGGCCGGGACGAGCTGTGGTGGGCTGTGACAGGCTGTGGTGGGCTGGGTCGGGCTGTGGCAGGCTGGGATGGGCTTTGGCGGGCCGGGACAGTCTATGGCAGGTTGTGGCGGGCCGTTGTTGGCCGTGGTGGGCCGTATTGGGCCGCGGCGGGCTGTGGTGGGCTGGGACGGGCTGTGGTGACCTGGGACGGGCTGTGGTGGGCTGTGGAGGGCTGGGACGGGCTGTGGTGGGCTCGACGGGCTGTGGTGGGCTGGGACGGGCTGTGGTGGGCTGGGATGGGCTGTGGTGGGCTGGGACCGGCTGTGGTGGGCTCCGACGGGCTCTGGTAGGCTGGGACGGGCTGTGGTGTGATGGGACGGGCTGTGGTGGGCTGGGACGGGCTATGGTGGGCTGGGACGGGCTGTGGTGAGCTGGGACGCTCTGGAGCGGGCTGTGGTGCGCTGGGACAGGCTGTGGTAGGACAGGGACGGGCTGTGGTGGGCTATAGGGGGCTGGGACGGGCTTTGGTGGGCTGGGACGGGCCGTGGTGGGCTGTGGTGGACCGTGGTGGGCTGGGAAAGGCTGTGGTGGGCTGCGGTGGACCGTGGTGGGCTGGGACGAGATGTGGTAAGCTGGGACGGGATGTGGTAAGCTGGGACAGGCTTTCGTGGGCTGAGACGGGCTGGGAAGGGCCGTGGTGAGCTGGAACGGGCCTTGGTGAGCTGGGACGGGCCGTGGTGGGCTGGGATGGGCCGTGGTGGGCCAGGACGGGCCGTGGTGGGCTGGGACGGGCTGTGCTGGTCTGTGGTGGTCTGGGACAGGCTGGGACGGGCTGTGGTGGGCTGTGGTGGGTTCTGCTGAGCTTGAGACGGGCTGTGGTAGGCTGGGACGGGCTGAGACGAGTTCTGGTTGTCTGGAACGAGCTGGGACGGGCTGTGGTGGGCTGGGACGGGCTGTGGTGGGCGGGGACGAGCTGTGGTGGGCGGGGACGGGCTGTGGTGGGCTGGGACGGGCTGTGGTGGGCTGTGGTGGGTTCTGCTGAGCTTGAGACGGGCTGTGGTAGGCTGGGACGGGCTGAGACGAGTTCTGGTTGTCTGGAACGAGCTGGGACGGGCTGTGGTGGGCTGGGACGGGCTGTGGTGGGCGGGGACGAGCTGTGGTGGGCGGGGACGGGCTGTGGTGGGCTGGGACGGGCTGTGTTGGGCTGGGACGAGCTGGGACGGGCTGTGGTGGGCTGGGACGGGCTGTGGTGGGCTGAGACGGGGTGTGGTGGGCTGGGACGGGCTGTGGTGGGCTGGGACGGTCTGTGGTGGGCTGGGACGGGCTGCGACGGGCTGGGACGGGCTGTGGTGGGCTGTGAGAGGCTGTGGTGGGCTGGGACGGTCTGTGGTGGGCTGGGACGGGCTGCGACGGGCTGGGACGGGCTGGGACGGGCTGTGCTGGTCTGTGGTGGGCTGGGACGGGCTGTGGTGGGCTGGGACGGGCTGTGGTGGTTTGGGACAGGCTGGGACATGCTGGGACGGTGTGTGGTGGACTGGGATGGTCTGTGGTGTGCTGGGACGGGCTGTGGTGGGCTGGGATGGGCTGTGGTGGGGCGTGGTGGGCTGGGACGGGCTGGGACAGGCTCTGGTGGGCTGTGGTGTGATGGGACGGGCTGTGGTGGGCTGGGACGGGCTGTGGTGGGCTGGGACGGGCTGTGGTGGGTTGGGACAGGCTCGGACATGCTCGGACGGTGTGTGGTGGACTGGGATGGTCTGTGGTGGGGCGTGGTGGGCTGGGACGGGCCGTGGTGAACCGTGGTGGGCTGTGGTGGGCCGTGGTGGGCCGTTTTGAGCCGGTATGGGAAGGGATGGGCTGTGGTGGGTCGTGGTGGGCTAGGACAGGTCATGGTGGTCTGAGATGGCCCATGGTGAACTGTGGTGGGCTGTGGTGGGCCGTGGTGGGCTTGGACGTGCCGTGGTGGTCTGTGGTGGGCCGTGGTGGTCTGGGACAGGCTGTGGTGGGCTTTGGTGGGTTCTGCTGAGCTTGAGATGGGCTGTGGTGGGCTAGGAAGGGCTGGGACGGGCTGTGGTGGGCTGGGACGGGCGGGGACGGGCTGTGGTGGGCTGGGACGGGCTGTGTTGGGCTGGGACGAGCTGGGACGAGCTGGGACGGGCTGTGGTGGGCTGGGACGGGCTGTGGTGGGCTGGGACGGGCTGTGGTGGGCTGGCACGGGCTGTGGTGGGCTGGGACGGTCTGTGGTGGGCTGGGACGGTCTGCGACGGGCTGGGACGGGCTGGGACGGGCTGTGAGAGGCTGTGGTGGGCTGGGACGGTCTGTGGTGGGCTGGGACGGGCTGCGACGGGCTGGGATGGGCTGGGACGGGCTGTGCTGGTCTGTGGTGGGCTGGGACGGGCTGTGGTGGGCTGGGACGGGCTGTGGTGGTTTGGGACAGGCTGGGACATGCTGGGACGGTGTGTTGTGGACTGGGATGGTCTGTGGTGTGCTGGGACGGGCTGTGGTGGGCAGGGATGGGCTGTGGTGGGGCGTGGTGGGCTGGGACGGGCTGGGACAGGCTCTGGTGGGCTGTGGTGTGATGGGACGGGCTGTGGTGGGCTGGGACGGGCTGTGGTGTGCTGGGACGGGCTGGGACATGCTGGGACGGGCTGGGACGGGCTGTGGTGGGCTGTGGTGGACAGGGACGGTCTGTGGTGTGCTGGGATAGGCTGTGGTGGGCAGGGACGGGCTGTGGTGGGCTGGGACGGGCTCGGACGTGCTGTGGTGTGCTGGGACGGGCTGTGGTGGGCTGTGGTGGGCTGGGACGGGCTGTGGTGGGCTGGGACAGGTTGGGATAGGCTGGGACATTCTGTGGTGGGCTGGGACATTCTGTGGTAGGCTGGGACGGGCTGTGACGGGCTGTGGTGGGCCAGGATGGGCTGTGGTGGGCCGGGGCGGGCTGTGGTGGGCTGGGACATTCTGTGGTGGGCTGGGACGGTCTGTAGTGGGCTGGGACGGGCTGCGGCGGGCTGCGACGGGCTGGGACGGACTGGGACGGGCTGGGACGGGCTGTGGTGTGCTGGGACATGCTGTGCTGGTCTGTGGTGGGCGGGGACGGGCCATGGTGGGCTATGGTGGGCCGTGGAGGGCTGGGACGGGCTGTGGTGGGCTGGGACGGGCTGTGGTGGCGGGGACGGGCTGTGGTGGGCTGGGACGGGCTGTGGTGGGCTTGCACGGGCTATGGTGGGCGGGGACAGTCTGTGGTCGTCTGGGACGAGCTGTGGTGGGCTGTGGTGGGCTGGGGTGGGCCGTGGTGTGCTGGGACGGGCTGTGGTGGGCTGGGACGGGCTGTGGTGGGCTGTGGTGGGCTGGGACGGGCTGTGGTCGTCTGGGACGGGCCGTGGTGGGCTGAGACGGGCCGTGGTGGGCTGAGACGGGCCGTGGTGGGCTGAGATGGGCCGTGGTGGGCTGGGACGGGCTGGTACTTGCTGTGGTGGGCTGTTACGGGCTGTGGTGTTCTGTGAGAGGCTGTGGTGGGCTGGGACGGGCTGCGGTGGGTTGTGGAGAGCTGGGACAGGCTGTGACGGGCTGTGGTGGGCTGCGACGGGCTCTGGGGGTCTGGGACAGGCTTGGACGAGCTGGGACAGGCTGGGACAGGCTGTGGTGGGCTGAGACGGGCTGGGAGGGGCTGGGACGGTCTGTGGTGGGCTGGGACGGTCTGTGGTGGGCTGTGGTAAGCTGGGGTGGGCTGTGATGGGCTGTGGTGGGCTGTGGTGTGCTGGGACGGGCTGTGGTGGGCCGGGACAGGCCGTGGTGGGCTGTGGTGTGCCGTGTTTATCTGGGACGAGCTGTGGTGGGCCATGGCGGGCCGTGGTGGGCTGGAACGGGCCGTGGTTTGCCATGGTGGGCTGAAACAGGCTGTGGTGACCTGTGGTGGGCTGTGGTGGGCTGGGACGGGTTGCGGTGGGCTGGGACTGGTTTCGGTGGGCTGGGATAAGCTGTGTTGGGCTGGGACGGGCTGTGTTGGGCTGGGACGGGCTATGGAGAGCTGTGGAGAGCCGTGGTGGGCTGGGACGGGCCGTGGTGGGCTGGGACGGGCTGTGCTGGTCTGTGGAGAGCCGTGGTGGGCTGGGACGGGCTGTGGTGGGCTGGGACAGGCAGGCACGGGCTGTGGTAGGCTGGTATTGGCTGGCACGGGCTGGGGTGGGCTGTGGTGGGCTGGGAGGGCTGTGGTGGGCTGGGACAGGCTGGGACGGGCTGGGACAGGCTGGGACAGGCTGTGGTGGGCTGGGACGGGCTGTGGTGGGCTGTGGTGGGCTGGGACGGGCTCTGGTAGTCTGGAACGGGCTGTGGTGGGCTGGGACGGGCTGGGACGAGCTCTGGTGGTCTGGGACAGGCTGTGGTGGTCTCGGACAGGCTGGGACGGGCCGTAGTGGGCCGTGGTGGGCTGGGACGGGCCGTGGTGGGCTGGGACGTGCTGGGATGGACTGGGACGGGCTGTGGTGCGCTGGGACGGGCTGTTGTGAGCTGGGACGGGCTGTGGTGAACTGTGGTGGGGTGTGGTGGGCCGTGGTGGGCTGGGACGGGCTGTGGTGGGCTGTGGTGGGCCGTGGTGGGCTGGGACGGGCCGTGGTGGCCTGAGACGGGCCGTGGTGGCCTGGGACGGGCCGTGGTGGCCTGGGATGGGATGTGGTGGGCCGTGGTGGGCTGTGGTGGGCCGTGGTGGGCTGGGACGGGCCGTGGTGGGCTGTGGTGGGCCGTGGTGTTCTGGGACGGGCTGTGGTAAACTGGGACGGGCTGGGACTGGCTGTGGTGGGCTGGGACTGGCTGTGGTGGGCTGGGACTGGCTGTGGTGGGCTGGGACTGGCTGTGCTGGGCTGGGACTGGCTGTGGTGAGCTGGGACGAGCTGGGACTGGCTGGGACGTGCTGGGATGGGCTGTGGTGGGCTGGGACGGGCTGCGGTGGGCCGTGGTGGGCGGGGACGGGCCGTGGTGAACCGTGGTGGGCTGTGGTGGGCCGTTTTGGGCCGGGATGGGAAGGGGTGGGCTGTGGTGGGCCGTGGTGGGCTGTGGTGGGCCGTGGTGGGCTGGGACGGGCCGTGGTGGGCTGTGGTGGGCCGTGGTTCCTTGGACGGGCCGTGGTGGCCTGGGACGGGCCGTGGTGGCCTGGGACGGGCTGTGGTGGGCTGGGATGGGCTGTGGTGGGCTGGGACGGGATGTGGTGGGCCGTGGTGGGCTGTGGCGGGCCGTGGTGGGCTGGGACGGGCCGTGGTGGGCTGTGGTTGGCCGTGGTGGGCTGGGACGGGCTGTGGTGGGCTGTGGTGGGTTCTGGTGAGCTTGAGACGGGCTGTGGTGGTGTGGGACGGGCTGGGATGGGCTGTAATGGGCGGGGACGGCCTGTGGTGGGCTGAGACGGGCTGGGACGGGCTGTGGTGGGCTGGGACAGGCTGGGACGGGCTGTGGTGGGCTGGGACGGGCTGTGGTGGGCTGGGACGGGCTGTGGTGGGCTGGGACGGGCTGTGTTGGGCTGTGACGGGCTGTGGTGGGCTGAGACGGGCCGTGGTGGTCTGCGGTAGGCCGTGGTGAACTGTGGTGGGCTGTGGTGGGCAGTGGTGAGCTGGGACGGGCCGTGTTGGGCTGTGGTGGGATGTGGTGGGTTCTGGTGAGTTTGAGTCGGGCTGTGGTGGGCTGGGACGGGCTGGGACGGATTCTGGTGGTCTGGAACGGGCGGGGATGGGCTGTGGTGGGCCAGGACGGGCTGGGACGGGCTGTGGTGGGCTAGGACGGGCTGTATGTGCTGTGGTGGGCTGGGACGGGCTGTGGTGAACTTTGGTGGGCTGGGGCGGGTTGAGGCGGGCTGTGGTGTGCTGGGACGGGCTGTGGAGGGTTGGGGTGGGCCGTGGTGGGCTGGGACGGGCTGTGCTATGAAGGGACGGGACGGGTTGTGGTGGGCTGGGACGGGATGGGACGGGCTGTGGTGAGACGGGACGGGCTGTGGTGGACTGTGGTGGGCTGTGGTGGCCTGTGACAGGCTGTGGTGGGCTGTGGTGGGCTGTGACGGGCTGTGGTGGGCTGTTGTGGGCTGTGGTGTGCTGGGACGGGCTGGGATGGGCTGGGACGGGCTGTGGTGGGCTGGGACGAGCTGTGGTGGGCTGTGGTGGGTTCTGGTGAGCTTAGATGGGCTGTGGTGGGTTGGGACGGTCTGTGGTGGGCTGGGACGGGCTGTGGTGGGCTGTGGTGGGCTGGGACGGGATGTGGTGGGCTTGGGCGGGCTGTGGTGGGCTGGGACGGGCTGTGGTGGGCTGGGACAGGCTGTGGTGGGCTGTGGTGGGCTGTGGTGGGGTGTGCCGAGCTGGGACGTGCTGTGGTGTGCTGGGACGGGCTGTGCCAGGCTGTGGTGGGCTGTGGTGGTCAGGGAAGGGCTGTGGTGGGCCGGGACGGCCTGTGGTGGGCTGGGACGAGTTGTGGTGGGCCGGGACGGGCTGTGGTGGGCTGTGGTGGGTTATGGTGAGCTTAGACGGGCTGTGGTGGGCCGGGCTGTGGTGGGTTGTGGTGGGCTGGGACGGGCTGTTGTGGTCAGGGAAGGGCTGTGGTGGGCCGGGACGAGCTGTGGTGGGCTGTGACAGGCTGTGGTGGGCTGGGTCGGGCTGTGGCAGGCTGGGATGGGCTTTGGCGGGCCGGGACAGTCTATGGCGGGTTGTGGCGGGCCGTTGTTGGCCGTGGTGGGCCGTATTGGGCCGCGGCGGGCTGTGGTGGGCTGGGACGGGCTGTGGTGACCTGGGACGGGCTGTGGTGGGCTGTGGAGGGCTGGGACGGGCTGTGGTGGGCTCGACGGGCTGTGGTGGGCTGGGACGGGCTGTGGTGGGCTGGGATGGGCTGTGGTGGGCTGGGACCGGCTGTGGTGGGCTCCGACGGGCTCTGGTAGGCTGGGACGGGCTGTGGTGTGATGGGACGGGCTGTGGTGGGCTGGGACGGGCTATGGTGGGCTGGGACGGGCTGTGGTGAGCTGGGACGCTCTGGAGCGGGCTGTGGTGCGCTGGGACAGGCTGTGGTAGGACAGGGACGGGCTGTGGTGGGCTATAGGGGGCTGGGACGGGCTTTGGTGGGCTGGGACGGGCCGTGGTGGGCTGTGGTGGACCGTGGTGGGCTGGGAAAGGCTGTGGTGGGCTGTGGTGGACCGTGGTGGGCTGGGACGAGATGTGGTAAGCTGGGACGGGATGTGGTAAGCTGGGACAGGCTTTCGTGGGCTGAGACGGGCTGGGAAGGGCCGTGGTGAGCTGGAACGGGCCTTGGTGAGCTGGGACGGGCCGTGGTGGGCTGGGATGGGCCGTGGTGGGCCAGGACGGGCCGTGGTGGGCCGGGACGGGCAGTGGTGGGCCGGGACGGGTCGTGGTGGGCCGGGACGGGTCGTGGTGGGCCGGGACGGGCCGTGGTGGGCCGGGACGGGCCGTGGCGGGCTGGGACGAACTATGGTGGGCTGGGATGAACTGTGGCGGGCTGGGACGGGCCGTGGCGGGCTGGGACGGGCCGTTGCGGGCTGGGACAGGCCGTGGCAGGCTGGGACGAAGTGTGGCGGGCTGGGAAGGGCTGTGGTGGGCTTGGACCTGCTGTGGTGGTCAGGGACGGGTTCTGGTAGGTCCGGGACGGGCTGTTGTGGTCCAGGACGGGCTGTGGTGAGCTGGGAAGTGCTGGGATGGTCTGGGACGACCTGGGATGGGCTGTGGTGGGTTGTGGTGAGCTGGGACGGGCTGACTCAGGCTGTGGTGGGCTGACACAGGCTGTGGTGGGCTGGGATGGGCTGTGGTGGGCTGGGACTGGCTGTGGTGGGCTGGGACTGGCTGTGCTGGGCTGGGACTGGCTGTGGTGAGCTGGGACGAGCTGGGACTGGCTGGGACGTGCTGGGATGGGCTGTGGTGGGCTGGGACGGGCTGCGGTGGGCCGTGGTGGGCGGGGACGGGCCGTGGTGAACCGTGGTGGGCTGTGGTGGGCCGTTTTGGGCCGGGATGGGAAGGGGTGGGCTGTGGTGGGCCGTGGTGGGCTGTGGTGGGCCGTGGTGGGCTGGGACGGGCCGTGGTGGGCTGTGGTGGGCCGTGGTTCCTTGGACGGGCCGTGGTGGCCTGGGACGGGCCGTGGTGGCCTGGGACGGGCTGTGGTGGGCTGGGATGGGCTGTGGTGGGCTGGGACGGGATGTGGTGGGCCGTGTTGGCTGTGGCGGGCCGTGGTGGGCTGGGACGGGCCGTGGTGGGCTGTGGTTGGCCGTGGTGGGCTGGGACGGGCTGTGGTGGGCTGTGGTGGGTTCTGGTGAGCTTGAGACGGGCTGTGGTGGTGTGGGACGGGCTGGGATGGGCTGTAATGGGCGGGGACGGCCTGTGGTGGGCTGAGACGGGCTGGGACGGGCTGTGGTGGGCTGGGACAGGCTGGGACGGGCTGTGGTGGGCTGGGACGGGCTGTGGTGGGCTGGGACGGGCTGTGGTGGGCTGGGACGGGCTGTGTTGGGCTGTGACGGGCTGTGGTGGGCTGAGACGGGCCGTGGTGGTCTGCGGTAGGCCGTGGTGAACTGTGGTGGGCTGTGGTGGGCAGTGGTGAGCTGGGACGGGCCGTGTTGGGCTGTGGTGGGATGTGGTGGGTTCTGGTGAGTTTGAGTCGGGCTGTGGTGGGCTGGGACGGGCTGGGACGGATTCTGGTGGTCTGGAACGGGCGGGGATGGGCTGTGGTGGGCCAGGACGGGCTGGGACGGGCTGTGGTGGGCTAGGACGGGCTGTATGTGCTGTGGTGGGCTGGGACGGGCTGTGGTGAACTTTGGTGGGCTGGGGCGGGTTGAGGCGGGCTGTGGTGTGCTGGGACGGGCTGTGGAGGGTTGGGGTGGGCCGTGGTGGGCTGGGACGGGCTGTGCTATGAAGGGACGGGACGGGTTGTGGTGGGCTGGGACGGGACGGGACGGGCTGTGGTGAGACGGGACGGGCTGTGGTGGACTGTGGTGGGCTGTGGTGGCCTGTGACAGGCTGTGGTGGGCTGTGGTGGGCTGTGACGGGCTGTGGTGGGCTGTTGTGGGCTGTGGTGTGCTGGGACGGGCTGGGATGGGCTGGGACGGGCTGTGGTGGGCTGGGACGAGCTGTGGTGGGCTGTGGTGGGTTCTGGTGAGCTTAGATGGGCTGTGGTGGGTTGGGACGGTCTGTGGTGGGCTGGGACGGGCTGTGGTGGGCTGTGGTGGGCTGGGACGGGATGTGGTGGGCTTGGGCGGGCTGTGGTGGGCTGGGACGGGCTGTGGTGGGCTGGGACAGGCTGTGGTGGGCTGTGGTGGGCTGTGGTGGGGTGTGCCGAGCTGGGACGTGCTGTGGTGTGCTGGGACGGGCTGTGCCAGGCTGTGGTGGGCTGTGGTGGTCAGGGAAGGGCTGTGGTGGGCCGGGACGGCCTGTGGTGGGCTGGGACGAGTTGTGGTGGGCCGGGACGGGCTGTGGTGGGCTGTGGTGGGTTATGGTGAGCTTAGACGGGCTGTGGTGGGCCGGGCTGTGGTGGGTTGTGGTGGGCTGGGACGGGCTGTTGTGGTCAGGGAAGGGCTGTGGTGGGCCGGGACGAGCTGTGGTGGGCTGTGACAGGCTGTGGTGGGCTGGGTCGGGCTGTGGCAGGCTGGGATGGGCTTTGGCGGGCCGGGACAGTCTATGGCGGGTTGTGGCGGGCCGTTGTTGGCCGTGGTGGGCCGTATTGGGCCGCGGCGGGCTGTGGTGGGCTGGGACGGGCTGTGGTGACCTGGGACGGGCTGTGGTGGGCTGTGGAGGGCTGGGACGGGCTGTGGTGGGCTCGACGGGCTGTGGTGGGCTGGGACGGGCTGTGGTGGGCTGGGATGGGCTGTGGTGGGCTGGGACCGGCTGTGGTGGGCTCCGACGGGCTCTGGTAGGCTGGGACGGGCTGTGGTGTGATGGGACGGGCTGTGGTGGGCTGGGACGGGCTATGGTGGGCTGGGACGGGCTGTGGTGAGCTGGGACGCTCTGGAGCGGGCTGTGGTGCGCTGGGACAGGCTGTGGTAGGACAGGGACGGGCTGTGGTGGGCTATAGGGGGCTGGGACGGGCTTTGGTGGGCTGGGACGGGCCGTGGTGGGCTGTGGTGGACCGTGGTGGGCTGGGAAAGGCTGTGGTGGGCTGTGGTGGACCGTGGTGGGCTGGGACGAGATGTGGTAAGCTGGGACGGGATGTGGTAAGCTGGGACAGGCTTTCGTGGGCTGAGACGGGCTGGGAAGGGCCGTGGTGAGCTGGAACGGGCCTTGGTGAGCTGGGACGGGCCGTGGTGGGCTCGACGGGCTGTGGTGGGCTGGGACGGGCTGTGGTGGGCTGGGATGGGCTGTGGTGGGCTGGGACCGGCTGTGGTGGGCTCCGACGGGCTCTGGTAGGCTGGGACGGGCTGTGGTGTGATGGGACGGGCTGTGGTGGGCTGGGACGGGCTATGGTGGGCTGGGACGGGCTGTGGTGAGCTGGGACGCTCTGGAGCGGGCTGTGGTGCGCTGGGACAGGCTGTGGTAGGACAGGGACGGGCTGTGGTGGGCTATAGGGGGCTGGGACGGGCTTTGGTGGGCTGGGACGGGCCGTGGTGGGCTGTGGTGGACCGTGGTGGGCTGGGAAAGGCTGTGGTGGGCTGTGGTGGACCGTGGTGGGCTGGGACGAGATGTGGTAAGCTGGGACGGGATGTGGTAAGCTGGGACAGGCTTTCGTGGGCTGAGACGGGCTGGGAAGGGCCGTGGTGAGCTGGAACGGGCCTTGGTGAGCTGGGACGGGCCGTGGTGGGCTGGGATGGGCCGTGGTGGGCCAGGACGGGCCGTGGTGGGCCGGGACGGGCAGTGGTGGGCCGGGACGGGTCGTGGTGGGCCGGGACGGGTCGTGGTGGGCCGGGACGGGCCGTGGTGGGCCGGGACGGGCCGTGGCGGGCTGGGACGAACTATGGTGGGCTGGGATGAACTGTGGCGGGCTGGGACGGGCCGTGGCGGGCTGGGACGGGCCGTGGCGGGCTGGGACAGGCCGTGGCAGGCTGGGACGAAGTGTGGCGGGCTGGGAAGGGCTGTGGTGGGCTTGGACCTGCTGTGGTGGTCAGGGACGGGTTCTGGTAGGTCCGGGACGGGCTGTTGTGGTCCAGGACGGGCTGTGGTGAGCTGGGAAGTGCTGGGATGGTCTGGGACGACCTGGGATGGGCTGTGGTGGGTTGTGGTGAGCTGGGACGGGCTGACTCATGCTGTGGTGGGCTGACACAGGCTGTGGTGGGCCGGGACGGGTTGTGGCGGGCTGGGACGAACTGTGGTGGTCTGTGGTGGGCTGGGACGGGCTATGGTGGGCTGGTACGGGCCGTGGTGGGCCGGTACGGGCTGTGGTGGGCCGGGACGGGCCGTGGTGGGCCGGGACGGGCCGTGGCGGGCCGGGACGAACTGTGGCGGGCTGGGATGGGCCATGGCAAGCCGTGGTGGGCCGTGGTAAGCTGTGACGGGCCGTGGTGGGCTGGGACGGGCTGCGCTGGGCTGGGACGGGCTGCGCTGGGCTGGGACGGGCTGCGCTGGGATGGGACGCGCTGCGCTGGGCTGGGACGGGCTGCGCTGCCCTTGGACGGGCTGCGGTGGGCAGGGACGGGCTGTGGTGGGCGGGGACGGGCTGTGGTAGGCTCAGACAGGCTGGTACGTGCTGTGGTGAGCGGAGACGGGCCATGGTGGGCTGGGACGGGCCGTGGTGGGCTGGGACGGAGTGGTACTTGATGTGGTGGGCTGGTACGGGCTGTGGTAGGCGGGGACGGTCTGTGGTGGGCTGGGACGGGATGCATTGGGCTGGGACGGGCTGCGGTGGGCTGGGACGGGCTGTGGTGAACTGGGACAGGCTGGGACGCACTGTGGTGGGCTGGGACAGGCTGTGGTGGGCGGGGAGGGGTTTTGTTGGGCGGGGAGGGGTTTTGTTGGGCGGGGACAGGCTGTGGTGGGCGGGGACAGGTTGTGGTGGGCGGGGACGGGCTGTGGTAGGCTGAGACAGGCTGGTACGTGCTGTGGTGAGCGGAGACGGGCTGCGGTGGGCTGGGACGGGCTGTGGTGAACTGGGACGGGCTGGGACGGACTGTGGTGGGCTGGGACAGGCTGTGGTGGGCGGGCACGGGCTGTGGTGGGCTGGGACGGGCTGTGGTGGGCAGGGATGGGCTGTGGTGGGCGGGGACGGGCTGTGGTGGGCGGGGACGGGTTGTGGTGGGCGGGGACGGGCTGTTGTAAGCTGTGACGGACTGTGATTAGCTGAGACGGCCTGTGGTGGGCCGTGTTGGGCCGGGACAGGCCCTGGTTGGCTGTGGAGCGCTGGGACGGGCTGTGGTGGGCTGGGACTGACTTGGACGCACTGTGGTGTGATGGGACGGGCTGGGACAGCCTGTGTTGGGCTGGGACGGGCGGTGGTGGGCTGTGGATGAGTGGGAAGGTCTGTGGTGGGCCATGGTGGGCCGTGGTGGGCTGGGACGGGCCGTGGAGGGCTAAGACGGGTCGTGGTGGGCTGGGACAGGCTGTGGTGGGCCTTAGTGGGCTGTGGTGGGCCTTAGTGGGCTGTGGTGGGCCGTGGTGGGCCGGGACGAGCTGTGGTGAGCCGGGACGGGCTGTGGTGGGCTGGGACGGGCTGGGACGGGCTGCGCTGGGCGGGGACGGGCTGAGCTGGGCGGGGACGGGCTGTGGTAGGCTGAGAAAGGCTGGTACGTGCTGTGGTGAGCGGAGACGGGCTGCGGTGGGCTGGGACGGGCCGTGGTGTGCTGGGACGGACTGGTACTTGATGTGGTGGGCTGGGACGGGCTGTGGTGGGCTGGGACAAGCTGGGACTGGCTGTGGTGGGCTGTGACGGGCTGTGACGGGCTGTCGTGGGCTGGGATGGCCTAGGATAGGCTGTGGTGGGCTGTGACCAGCTGTGGTGGGCTGGGACGAGCTGGGACGGGCTGTGGTGGGCTGGGACGGGCTGTGGTGGGCGGGGACAATCTCTGGTGGGCGGGGACGGGCTCTGGTGGGCAGGGACGTGCTTTGGTGGTCTGGAGTGGGCTGTGGTGGGCTGGGACAGGCTGGCACGTGCTGAGACGGGTTGGGACGTGCTGGGACGGTCTGTAGTGGGCTGCGGTGGGCTGTGGTGGGCTGGGACGGGCCGTGGTGGGCTGGGACGGGCCGTGGTGGACTGGAACGGGCCGTGGTGGGCTGGGACGTGCCGTGGTGGACGGGGACGGGCTGTGGTGGGCAGGGACGGGCTTTTGTGGTCTGGAATGGGCGTTGGTGTGCTGGGACAGGCTGGCACGTGCTGAGACGGGTTGGGACGGGCTTGGACGGTATGTAGTGGGCTGCGGTGGGCTGTGGTTGGCTGGGATGAGCTGGGACAAGCTGTGGTGGGCTGGGACGGTCTGTGGTGGGCTGGGATGGGCTGGAACGGGCTGTGGTGGGACGGGGACGGGCTGTGGTGGGCGGGGACGGGCTGTCGTTGGTGGTGGTGGGCTGGGACGGGCTGTGGTGGGCTGGGACGGGCTGTGATGAGCTGAGACGGGCTGTGATGGGCCGTGGTGGGCCGGGACAGGCTCTGGTGGGCTGTGGAGGGCTGGGACGGGCTCTGGTGGGCTGGGACGGACTTGGACGCACTGTGGTGGGATGGGACGGGCTGGGACGGGCCTGTGTAGGGCTGGGAGGGGCTGTGGTGGGCTTTGGGGGGCTGGGAAGGGCTGTGGTGGGATGGGACGGGCTGTGGTGGGCTTGCATGGGCTGTGGTGGGCTGGAACGGTCTGGGACGAGTTGTGGTGAGTGTGGTGGGCTGGGACGGGCTGGGACGGACTGTATTTGGCTGGGACGGGCTGTGGTGGGCCGTGGTGGGCTGGGACAGGCTGTGGTGAGCTGAGTCGGGCTGTGGTGGGCTGTGTCGGGCTGGTACGAGCTGTGACGGGGTGTGCTGGGACGGGCTGTGGTGGTCTGCGGTAGGCTGTGGTGTGCTGTAGTGGCCTGTGATGGGCTGGGTGGGGCTGTGGTGGGCTGGGACGGGCTGTAGTGGGCTGGGACGGGCTCTAGTGGGCTGGAACGGGCTGTGGTGGGCTGGGTCGGGCTGTGGTGGGTGGGGACAGGCTGTGGTGGGCTGGGATAAGCTGTGGTGGGCCGGGACGGGCCGTGGTGGGCGGGGACAGGCCGTGGTGGGCCGTGATGGGCAGTCGTGGGCCGTGATGGGCCGGGACGGGCTGTGGTGGGCTGTGACAGGCTGGGACGGGCTGTGGCGGGCTGGGACGGGCTGGGACGGGCAGTGGTGGGCTGGGACGGGCTGTGGTGGGCTGGGACGGGCTGTGGTGGGCTGGGATGGGCTGTGGTGGCCTGGGACAGGCTGGGACGGGCTGCGGTTGGCTGGGACGGGCTGGCACGGGCTGCGGTGGGCTAGTTCGGGCTGACACGGGCGGGGACGGGCTTTGGTGGGCGGGGACAGACCGTGGCGGGTTTTGGTGAGCTGAGAAGGGCTGTGGTGGGGTGTGGTGGGCTGGGACAAATTGTGGTGGTCTGGGATGTGCTCTGGTGGGCTGTGGTGGGCTGGGACGGGCTGTGGTGGGCTGGGACGGACTCTGGTGAGTCTGGGACGGGCTGTGGTGGGCTGGGACGGGCTGTTGTGGGCTGGGACGTTCTGTGGTGGGCTGGGACGTTCTGTGGTGGGCTGGAACGGGCTGGGAAGGGCTGGGACGGGCTGTGGTGGGCTGGGACGTGCCGTGATGGGCCATGGTGGGCCGTGGTGGGCTGGGACGGGCCGTGGTGAACCGTGGTGGGCAGTGGTGGGCTCTGGTGGGCTGTGGTGAGCTGAGACGGGCTGTGGTGGGCTGTGGTAAGCTGGGATGGGCTCTAGTGAGCTGGGACGGGCTCTGGTGGGCTGGGATGGTCTGTGGTGGGCTGGGACGGGCTGTGGTGGGCTGTGGTGGGTTCTGGTGAGCTTAGACGGGCTGTGGTGGGCTGGGAAGGGCTGTGGTCGGCTGGGACGGGCTGTGGTGGCCTTGGACGGGCTGTGGTGGTCAGGGACGGGCTGTGGCGGGCTGGGACGGGCTGTGGTGGGCCGTGGTGGGCTGGGACGGGCTGGGACGGGCTGCGGTGGGCTGAGACGGGCTGTGGTGGGACGGGACGTGCTGTGGTGGGCCGTGCTGGGCTGGGACGGGCTGTGGTGGGCTGGGACGGGCTGTGGTGGTCTTGGACGGGCTGTGGTGGGCTGGAACGGGCTGTGGTCAGCTGGGACGGGTTGTGGTAGGCTGGAACGGGCTGTCGTGGCCAGGGACAGGCTGTGGTGGGCTGGGACGGGCTATGTTGGGCTGTGGTGGGCTGTGGTGGGCCGCGGTGGGCCGTGGCGGGGTGTGGTGGGCCGTGGCAGGCTGCGATGGGCCATGGTAGGCTGGGACATGCTGTGGAGGGCTGTGGTGGGCTGTGGTGGGCAGTGGTTGGCTGGTACGGGCTGTGGTGGGCTGGGACGGGCAGTGGTGGGCTGTGGTGGGCTGTGGCGGGCTGGGACAGGCTGTGGCGGGCCGTGGTGGGCTCTGGCGGGGCGTGGTGGGCCGTGGTAGGCCGTGGTGGGCCGTGGCGGGCCTTGGTGGGCCGTGGCAGGCCAGGACGGGCAGTGATGGGCTGTGGTGGGCCGTGGCGGGCCGTGGTTGGCTGTGGTGGGCTGGGACGGGCTGGGAAGGGCTGTGGTGGGCGGGGACGGGCTGTGGTGTTCTGGGACGGGCTGTGGTGGGCTGGGACAGGCTGAAGGTTGGCTGGGACAGGCTGGGAAGGGCTGGGACGGGCTGGGGTGGACTATGGTGGGCTGGGACAAGCTGTGGTAGGCTGTGGTGGGCTGGGACGGGCTGTGGTGGGCTGGGACGGGCTGTGGTGGGCTGTGGTTTTCTGAGATGGGCTGGGACAGGCTGGAACGGGCTGTGGTGGGCTGTGGTGGCTGGGACGGGCTGTGGTGGGCTTTGGTGGGCTGTGGTGGGCTGGGACGGGCTGTGGTGGGCTGGGACGGGCTGTGGTGGGCTGGGACTAGCTGTGGCGGGCTGGGACGGTCTGTGGCAGGCTAGGACGGGCTCTGGTGGGCTGTGACGACCTGTGGTGGGCTGGGACGAGTTGTGGTGTGCCGGGACGGGCTGTGGTGGGCTGAGACGGGCTGTGGTGGTTTGGGACGGGCTCTGCTGGGCTGTGGTAAGCTGGGACAAGCTGTGGTGGGCTGGGACGGTCTGTGGTGGGCTGGGATGGGCTGGAACGGGCTGTGGTGGGACGGGGACGGGCTGTGGTGGGCAGGGACGGGCTGTCGTTGGTGGTGGTGGGCTGGGACGGGCTGTGGTGGGCTGGGACGGGCTGTGATGAGCTGAGACGGGCTGTGATGGGCCGTGGTGGGCCGGGACAGGCTCTGGTGGGCTGTGGAGGGCTGGGACGGGCTCTGGTGGGCTGGGACGGACTTGGACGCACTGTGGTGGGATGGGACGGGCTGGGACGGGCCTGTGTAGGGCTGGGAGGGGCTGTGGTGGGCTTTGGGGGGCTGGGAAGGGCTGTGGTGGGATGGGACGGGCTGTGGTGGGCTTGCATGGGCTGTGGTGGGCTGGAACGGTCTGGGACGAGTTGTGGTGAGTGTGGTGGGCTGGGACGGGCTGGGACGGACTGTATTTGGCTGGGACGGGCTGTGGTGGGCCGTGGTGGGCTGGGACAGGCTGTGGTGAGCTGAGTCGGGCTGTGGTGGGCTGTGTCGGGCTGGTACGAGCTGTGACGGGGTGTGCTGGGACGGGCTGTGGTGGTCTGCGGTAGGCTGTGGTGTGCTGTAGTGGCCTGTGATGGGCTGGGTGGGGCTGTGGTGGGCTGGGACGGGCTGTAGTGGGCTGGGACGGGCTCTAGTGGGCTGGAACGGGCTGTGGTGGGCTGGGTCGGGCTGTGGTGGGTGGGGACAGGCTGTGGTGGGCTGGGATAAGCTGTGGTGGGCCGGGACGGGCCGTGGTGGGCGGGGACAGGCCGTGGTGGGCCGTGATGGGCAGTCGTGGGCCGTGATGGGCCGGGACGGGCTGTGGTGGGCTGTGACAGGCTGGGACGGGCTGTGGCGGGCTGGGACGGGCTGGGACGGGCAGTGGTGGGCTGGGACGGGCTGTGGTGGGCTGGGACGGGCTGTGGTGGGCTGGGATGGGCTGTGGTGGCCTGGGACAGGCTGGGACGGGCTGCGGTTGGCTGGGACGGGCTGGCACGGGCTGCGGTGGGCTAGTTCGGGCTGACACGGGCGGGGACGGGCTTTGGTGGGCGGGGACAGACCGTGGCGGGTTTTGGTGAGCTGAGAAGGGCTGTGGTGGGGTGTGGTGGGCTGGGACAAATTGTGGTGGTCTGGGATGTGCTCTGGTGGGCTGTGGTGGGCTGGGACGGGCTGTGGTGGGCTGGGACGGACTCTGGTGAGTCTGGGACGGGCTGTGGTGGGCTGGGACGGGCTGTTGTGGGCTGGGACGTTCTGTGGTGGGCTGGGACGTTCTGTGGTGGGCTGGAACGGGCTGGGAAGGGCTGGGACGGGCTGTGGTGGGCTGGGACGTGCCGTGATGGGCCATGGTGGGCCGTGGTGGGCTGGGACGGGCCGTGGTGAACCGTGGTGGGCAGTGGTGGGCTCTGGTGGGCTGTGGTGAGCTGAGACGGGCTGTGGTGGGCTGTGGTAAGCTGGGATGGGCTCTAGTGAGCTGGGACGGGCTCTGGTGGGCTGGGATGGTCTGTGGTGGGCTGGGACGGGCTGTGGTGGGCTGTGGTGGGTTCTGGTGAGCTTAGACGGGCTGTGGTGGGCTGGGAAGGGCTGTGGTCGGCTGGGACGGGCTGTGGTGGCCTTGGACGGGCTGTGGTGGTCAGGGACGGGCTGTGGCGGGCTGGGACGGGCTGTGGTGGGCCGTGGTGGGCTGGGACGGGCTGGGACGGGCTGCGGTGGGCTGAGACGGGCTGTGGTGGGACGGGACGTGCTGTGGTGGGCCGTGCTGGGCTGGGACGGGCTGTGGTGGGCTGGGACGGGCTGTGGTGGTCTTGGACGGGCTGTGGTGGGCTGGAACGGGCTGTGGTCAGCTGGGACGGGTTGTGGTAGGCTGGAACGGGCTGTCGTGGCCAGGGACAGGCTGTGGTGGGCTGGGACGGGCTATGTTGGGCTGTGGTGGGCTGTGGTGGGCCGCGGTGGGCCGTGGCGGGGTGTGGTGGGCCGTGGCAGGCTGCGATGGGCCATGGTAGGCTGGGACATGCTGTGGAGGGCTGTGGTGGGCTGTGGTGGGCAGTGGTTGGCTGGTACGGGCTGTGGTGGGCTGGGACGGGCAGTGGTGGGCTGTGGTGGGCTGTGGCGGGCTGGGACAGGCTGTGGCGGGCCGTGGTGGGCTCTGGCGGGGCGTGGTGGGCCGTGGTAGGCCGTGGTGGGCCGTGGCGGGCCTTGGTGGGCCGTGGCAGGCCAGGACGGGCAGTGATGGGCTGTGGTGGGCCGTGGCGGGCCGTGGTTGGCTGTGGTGGGCTGGGACGGGCTGGGAAGGGCTGTGGTGGGCGGGGACGGGCTGTGGTGTTCTGGGACGGGCTGTGGTGGGCTGGGACAGGCTGAAGGTTGGCTGGGACAGGCTGGGAAGGGCTGGGACGGGCTGGGGTGGACTATGGTGGGCTGGGACAAGCTGTGGTAGGCTGTGGTGGGCTGGGACGGGCTGTGGTGGGCTGGGACGGGCTGTGGTGGGCTGTGGTTTTCTGAGATGGGCTGGGACAGGCTGGAACGGGCTGTGGTGGGCTGTGGTGGCTGGGACGGGCTGTGGTGGGCTTTGGTGGGCTGTGGTGGGCTGGGACGGGCTGTGGTGGGCTGGGACGGGCTGTGGTGGGCTGGGACTAGCTGTGGCGGGCTGGGACGGTCTGTGGCAGGCTAGGACGGGCTCTGGTGGGCTGTGACGACCTGTGGTGGGCTGGGACGAGTTGTGGTGTGCCGGGACGGGCTGTGGTGGGCTGAGACGGGCTGTGGTGGTTTGGGACGGGCTCTGCTGGGCTGTGGTAAGCTGGGACAAGCTGTGGTGGGCTGGGACGGGCTGTGGTGGTCTGGGACGGGCTGTGGTGGGCTGTGGTGGGTTGTGGTGAGCTGAGACGGGCTGAGACGGTCTGGGAGGGGCTGGGACGGGCTGTGGTGGTCTGGGACGGGCTGTGTTGGGCGAGGACGGGCTGTGGTGGGCTGTGGTGGGCTGTGGTGGTCCGGGACGGGCTCTGGTGGGCTGTGGTGGGGTGGGACGGGCCGTGGTGCGCTGTGGCGAGTTGTGGTGAGCTGAGACGGGCTGGGACGGGCTGTGGTGGGCTGTGGTTTGTCCATCAAACAGCTTCTCTCTTTTTCTGTCTCTCAGGCCAACAGTTTTACCGTCTCCTCGGTCTCTGCCCCCTCTTGGCTTCATCGTTTCATTATTGGAAAGAAAGGACAGAACCTGGCCAAAATAACTCAGCAGATGCCAAAGGTATGGGTGAGCTGGTTAGCTTAGCACCCCCGGCGTAGAAAAAGGTTTAGTCCAGATCACTCGTCACGAAAGAGAGAGGTGTATTCTAGCGTGGGTAAAACCAGGGGGAAATGACACAGATCTTTGCCGTTCAAGGGAACCCTCTCTTTTACTGCTGCAAACACTGCTCCTCCTATGTTATTGTCATGGGTTGAGCCCTTCCAAGGAAGCTTTATGTGGTGCTGTTTTGAGAACTGATGTAGTAGGATACCTGGAAATGGCGAGTGCAGCAAGGCTTCTCCCTGGGGAGTTAGACGGTATCTAGATAAAGGCTAGATGAGTAAACTTCTCCAAAGCCCTTGCAGAAACCGGGACGGCACCAGAGCCTTGGGCTCTAGGCACTGCCATATGGCCGAAATTGTTAAGTTTCTGACTTGTAAAATGGTGGGGATTTGCTCTGGGCTTTTTGGGAAGGAGCACATCTCTCAGTGGCAGGGATCGATGGTGTAGGCCTGACCAAAAGCATTGGCCTGGCTTGGATCTTGGCAAATTCTGAAGAGATTCATTGTCCTTCACCTCAAGGTTCACATCAAATTCACTGGAGGAGAGGATAACATCACTTTGGAAGGACCTACAGAAGATGTGCATGTGGCTCAGGAACAGATTGAAACCATGCTCAAGGAACTGGTGAGCTGCAGTTACTAGTTCCAGTAAGAAACTGGGGGAAGAAGGGGCAACAGAGCAGAGGTGATGAGGTGTTTGTCACATCCATAGGATGTCTTGGCATGCTTAATCGACCTTGCAGGAGACAAATTGTGTGGCCAGGTGGATGACGCCCCTTGGTTATGAAACTCATCCATAGCATCCTTGAAAAGTCAGCATTAATTTTTTTGGTGCGGAGAAGGAAGGATTCTCTTTGTTATAGCTGGAGAGGCATATAAGTGAGTCTTTTCAATGTTTCATGAGCACAATGCTCTCTTCTCAAAGCAGAGGAATGCTTGTGCTCTGCTTAAGAGCAGAAGTGCTTGTAGCTGACCGCTGGTGAGTCAGTGCCAATACTGGCAGTAGGCAGTTACTTAGGGCACGAGACAGAAGCGGTGGCCTGTCCTACCTGGCCCTATATATTATAATATATAATAAGGTACATACATACATATATAGATATATATAAAAAATATAATTCTTTTTAGATCCACGGGACGGATTACACAATAATCAAGGCTGACCACCAATTCCACCGACACCTCATTGGCAAGAAAGCAGCTAAACGGTAAGTGGAGTGCCTTTCTAGTCCTTCCCATGCTCACACTCTTCGTGTTTAGTAGATGGTATCAGGGGCTCTGTAGCTCACCCAGTGTGCTGTCTCCACCACATTTCCTCTGCTTTCCTGGAGTGGTGGTGGTACAAGGAGAGAAATGGGCCGTGAGGCCTTGCGATGGCTTTAACGGGTGAAAGTACCTTGGGAGCCTGAACAGTAGTGGAATTACTTTGATGTGTCCTGGAGGAATTTTTTTTTTTTTTTTTTTCCACACGTTGCTCTGTGCGAATGACATTTTAGCAGCCAGTTGTGGGTGGTGGAAATGTGCTTGGTGAGCTTCTCCCTGTAGAGGAATGAAGGCGGTGGGTTGATTAGCATTGATAACACGCAGCTGTGGCCTTGCCTCAGAGGCAGTGGGTTGATTGACATGGACGACGTGCAGGTGTAGCTGGTTCCCGCTAAGGGGTTAAATAGCCCTGTGGCTTGTGGGAGAGGGTGTCAGCTGGAGGAGGAGCAGTGTGGTCTGGCCTCTGGAGGAAGGTGCTACAGCACCGGCAGTAGAATATGGCCAACGGTAAAGCCTTGTTGCGGTCTGCTAGTTTGATAGCACTGCAACGTGTCCCCAGCCAAGAGTTTGGGGTAGAAAGGAACGATTATCCTCTGCTCTAAATGTGATACTGTTTGGGGAAGAAACACGCCTCGCTCTGACAAGGGAACAATGGGCTCTGTAGATGCCACGGTATTTACTTGGACAGGCTCTCGTGTGGCACAGGTCTGCTCTCACTGAACTCCAGGGTGAAGAGGCAATTTCCCCTGTCTCAACCCTACCCCGCTGAGCCCTTCCCAGAGGCGGCTTTACTTCTTCAACAGCCTCTGAGCAGTGATAATCAAGGTGCCTTGCTTCCAGGTCTTTGCCTAGCAGACGGCGTCACCGCAGTCCTTGCCTCGAAGTTAACAGGATGAAGGATCTGTACAAGGTGTCTGTGCGCATTCCCCCGGACAACGAGAAGAGCAACCCGATCAGAATGGAAGGAGACCCACAGGGGGTCCCACAGGCCAAGAGCGAGCTGCTGGAACTCGCTTCCCGTATGGTGAGTGGGTAGGACGTGATGTTTGGGAGACTGCAGGGTTTGGGCTCTCGTGTTCCCTTGTAACCTTCTGGTGCGAGTGTGTGCCCCTTGCCCACGGAGCACTTGGATCTCATGACAAGTGCAAGTTCCTCTTCACAAATGTCTTCCCCTGTTCCCTCGGGTAGCCCTTCTCTGTCAACGCAGAGTGAATTTGGTCTGGAGAAAAGAGGGACAGTGCTGGCAAGTAAACCTTCGGGCAGCAAACCACTAAGTCAAAGTAGATGGCTCTCCGGCTGAACACTCAGTGTGCCCTCTGTTCCCATCAGGAAAATGAACACGCTGCGGACCTAATCGTTGAGCAGAAATTCCACCGGACCATCATTGGGCAGAAGGCTGAGCGGGTCTGGGAAATCCGGGAGCAATTCCCAGAGGTAAGGCTTTGTAGGAGAGGAGGAATCCAGAGGGGTTCTTTCCTACATGGGTAGTAGGCCTGTCGTCACAGAAGTCGTAACTTTAGTGGCTCTGTAGCGCAAGTGTCTGAGAAGATAGTTCTTTTAGCCAGAGGCCGCTAACACGGTTCCCCGTTTCTGAATGGGAAAAGGGCATGAGTAGGATCCCCCCAACCTTTGCATGTGTCTGACACAAGGGTTCTTGCTTTTGCTTGAGCTAACTAGAAATGACCGCTCCTGCAGGTTATCATCGGCTTCCCAGACCCTGCACACAAGAGTGACATCGTCCAACTCCGAGGTCCCAAAAACGAGGTGGAGAAGTGCACCGAGTACATGCAAAAGATGGTGGCAGACCTGGTAAGGAGGTCTTCTGCCTGCACTTCCCTCCTACGTGCCTGGATAACCCTGGGGCAAAGAAGAGCTCTACGGGCTTGGGTAGAGCTAAAACACCTCAAGAGGAGGGAGCTGTCGGCGCTGTTTTGGCTGAATGGAGGCAGGGGATAGTACCTGTTATGGGAAGGCTATAGGGGAACGTCCTTGCCTTTGTTTAGTCTTACAAAAGTCCCTCGTATAGAGAACTTCCTTGGGTCTAAGCCTGTTTTCAAAAGCTCGTTTATCAGAGCTCCTGAAGTCGGGCCTCCCTTGCCACGACAGTGTTATCTTCAGTTCTCCCTTCCTTTCTCCCTTAGGTTGAAAACAGCTTTTCTATTTCTGTCCCCATCTGCAAACAGTTCCACAAGAACATCATAGCGAAAGGAGGTGCCAAAATCAAGAAGGTGAGATACTGTTCCTAACACAGGTGGGCCGGGCCGGGCCGTGGCGGGCCGTGGTGGGCCGGGCCGGGCCGTGGTGGGCCGCGACGGGCCGTGGTGGGCCGTGGTGGGCCGCGACGGGCCGTGGTGGGCCGTGGATGGCCGAGACGGGCTGCGGTGGGCCGAGACGGGCCGCGGTGGGCCGGGACGGGCCGCGGTGGGCCGGGACGGGCCGCGGTGGGCTGGGAGGGGCTGCGACGGGCCGGGACAGGCTGGGCTGGGCTGTGGTGGGCCGGGACGGGCTGGGACGAGTTATGGTGGGCTGGGACGGGCTGGGATGGACTATGTTTGGCTGGGACGGTCTGTGGTGGGCTGGGACGGGCCGCGGTCAGCGGTGGTGGGCTGTGGTGGGCTGGGACGGGGCTGTGGTGGGCTGGGACGGGGCTGTGGTGGGCTGGGACGGGTTGTGATGGGCTGGGACGGGCTGGGATGGGCTGGGACGGGCTGGGATGGGTTGCGGTGGGCTCGTATTGGCTGGCACGGGCTGGGACGGGATGCATTGGGCTGGGACGGGCTGCGGTGGGCTGGGACGGGCTGGGACCAGCTGTGGTGGGCTGTGGTGGGCTGGGACGAGCGGGGGACGGGCTGGGACGGGCCGTGGTGGGCTGGGACGGGCCGTGGTGGGCTGGGACGGGCTGTGGTGGGCTGGGACGGGCCGTGGTGGGCTGGGACGAACTTGTTGGTCTGTGGTGGGCTGGGACGTGCCGTGGCGGGCTGGGACGGGCCCTGGCGGGCTGGGACGGGCCGTGGCGGGCTGGGAAGGGCTGTGGTGGGCTTGGACCTGCTGTGGTGGTCAGGGATGGGTTCTGGTAGGTCCGGGACGGGCTGTCGTGGTCCAGGACGGGCTGTGCTGGGCTGGGAAGTGCTGGGATGGTCTGGGACGACCTGGGATGGGCAGTGGTGGGTTGTGGTGAGCTGTGGTGGGCTGACACAGGCTGTGGTGGGCTGACACAGGCTGTGGTGGGCTGACACAGGCCGTGGTGGGCCGGGACGGGCCGTGGTGGGCCGGGACGGGCCGTGGTGGGCCGGGACGGGCCGTGGTGGGCCGGGACGGGTTGTGGCGGGCTGGGACGAACTGTGGTGGTCTGTGGTGGGCCGGGACGGGCCGTGGTGGGCCGGGACGAACTGTGGTGGGCTGGGATGGACTGTGTTGGTCTGTGGCGGGCTGGGACGGGCCGTGGCGGTCTGGGACGGGCCGTGGTGGGCTGGGACGGGTTGTGGCGGGCTGTGGTGAGCTGGGATGAGCTGGGACAAGCTGTGGTGGGCCGGGACAAGCTCTGGTGGGCTGGGACGGGCTGTGGTGAGCTGGGACGGGCTGTGGTGGCCTGTGGTGGGCTGGGACGGGCTGTGGTGGTCTGGGATGGGCTGGGACAGGCTGTGGTGGGCCGTGGTAAACCATGGTCGGCTGTGGTGGGCTGGGAGGGGTTGTGGCGGGCTGGGACTGGTTGTGGCGGGCTGGGACGAACTGTGGTGGTCTGTGGTGGTCTGGGACGGGCCGTGGTGGGCTGGGACGGGCCGTGGTGGGCCGGGCCGGGCCGTGGTGTGCCGGGACGGGCCGTGGTGGGTTGGGACGGGTTGTGGCGGGCTGGGACGAACTGTGGTGGTCTGTGGTGGGCTGGGACGGGGCCGTGGTGGGCTGGGATGGGCTCTGGTGGTATGGACCGGGCTGTGGTGGGCTGGGAAGGGCTGGAATGGGCTGTGGTGGGTTGGCACAGGCTGTGGTGGGCTTGGACCTGCTGTTGTGGTCGGGGGACGGGTTGTGGTAGGTCCGGGACGGGCTGTCGTGGTCCGGGACGGGCTGTGGTGGGCTGGGAAGGCCTGGGACGGGCTGGGACGAGCTGGGACGGGCTGTGATGGGCGGGGGACGGGCTCTGGTGGTCTCAAACCGGCTGTGGTGGGTTGGGAAGGGCTGGAATGGGCTTTGGTGGGTTGGGACAGGCTGTGGTGGGCTGGGACGGGCTGTGGTGGGCTTGGACCTGCTGTGGTGGTCAGGGACGGGTTCTGGTAGGTCCGGGACGGTCTGTGGTGGGCGGGGGACGGGCTGTGGTGGGCGGGGACGGGCTGTGGTGGGCGGGGACAGGCTGTGGTGGGCTGGTACGGGCTGTGGCGTGCTGGAGCGAGCTTTGGTGGGTTGTGGTGAGCTAGGACCGGCTGACACGGGCTGTGGTGGGCTCTGGTAAGCTGGGACGGGCTGTGGTGGGCTGGGACGGGGCTGTGTTGGGCTGGTACGGGCTGTGGCGTGCTGGAGCGAGCTTTGGTGGGTTGTGGTGAGCTGGGACCGGGCTGACACGGGCTGTGGTGGGCTCTGGTAAGCTGGGACGGGCTGTGGTGGGCTGGGACGGGCTGTGTTGGGCTGGGATGGGCTGGGACGCCTTGGAAGGGCTGTGGTGGGCGGTGACGGGTTGTGGTGTTCTGTGACAAGCTGGGACTTTCTGTGGTGAGCTGCGACGGTCTGTGGTGGGCTAGAACGGGCTGTGGTGTGCTGGGACGGGCTGTGGTGGGCTGGGACAGGCTGTGGTGGGCTGGGACGGGCTGTGGTGGGCAGGGACAGGCTGTGGTGGGCTGGGACGGTCTGTGGTGGGCTGGGACGGGCTGTTGTGGGCTTGGACCTGTTGTCGTGGTCAGGGACGGGTTCTGGTAGGTCCGGGACGGGCTGTCGTGGTCCAGGACGGGCTGTCGTGGTCCGGGACGGGCTGTGGTGGTCTGGGACGGGCTGGGACAAGCTGTGTTGGGCGGGGACGGGCTGTGGTGGGCTGCGACGGGCTGGGATGGGCTGTGGTGGGCGGGGACGGGCTGTGGTGGGCTGGGACGGGCTGTGTTGGGCTGGGATGGGCTGGGACAGGCTGTGGTGGGCTGTGGCGGGCTGTGGTGGGCTGGGACGGGCTGTGACGGGCTGGGACGAGCTGGGACAGGCGGGGACAAGCTGTAGTGTGCTGGGACGGGGTGCGGTGGGCGGGGACGGGCTGTGGTGGGTGGGGACAGGCTGTGGTGGGCTGGGACGGGCTGGGACGTGCTGTGGTGTGCTGGGACGGGCTGTGGTGGGCTGTGGTGGGATGGGACGGGCTGTGGTGGGCTGGAACAGGCTGGGATAGGCTGATACAGGCTGTGGTGGCCTGGGACATTCTGTGGTGGGCTGGGACGGGCTCTGGTGGTCTGGAACGGGCTGTGTTGGGCCGGGACAGGCTGTGGTGGGCGGGGATGGGCTGTGGTGGGCGGAGACGGGTTGTGGTGGGCTGGGACGGGCTGTGGTGGGCTGGGACATTCTGTGGTGGGCTGGGACATTCTGTGGTGGGCTGGGACGGGCTGTGACGGGCTGTGGTGGGCCGGGACGGGCTGTGGTGCGCCGGGACGGGCTGTGGTGGGCTGGGACATTCTGTGGTGGGCTGGGACGTGCTGTGGTGGGCTTGGACAGGCTGTGGTGGTCTGGGGACGGGCTGGGACGAGCTGGGACGGGCTGGGACAAGCTGTAGTGTGCTGGGACGGGCTGCGGTGGGCTGGGACGGGCTGTGGTGGGCGGGGACGGGCTGTGGTGGGCTGGGACGGGCTGGGACGGGCTGGGATGGGCTGGGACATGCTGGGACGGTCTGTGGTGTGCTGGGACGGGCTGGGATGGGCTGGGACGGGCTGGGACAGGCTGTGGTGTGCTGGGACGGGCTGTGGTGGGCTGGGACGGGCTGGGACGGGCTGTGGTGGGCTGTGGTGGACAGGGACGGTCTGTGGTGTGCTGGGACGGGCTGTGGTGGGCTGTGGTTGACAGGGATGGTCTGTGGTGTGCTGCGACGGGCTGCGATGGGCTGGGACGGGCTGGGACGTGCTGTTGTGTGCTGGGACGGGCTGGGATAGGCTGAGACAGGCTGTGGTGGCCTGGGACATACTGTGGTGGGCCGGGACGGGCTCTGGTGGACCGGGACGGGCAGTGGTGGGCCGGGGCGGGCTGTGGTGGGAGGGGATGAACTGTGGTGGGCGGGGATGGGCTATGGTGGGCGGAGATGGGTTGTGGTGGGCTGTGACGGTCTGTGGTGGGCTGGGACGGGCTGTGGTGGGCTGGGACATTCTGTGGTGGGCTGGGACATTCTGTGGTGGGCTGGGACATTCTGTGGTGGGCTGGGACATTCTGTGGTGGGCCGGGACGGGCTGTGACGGGCTGTGGTGGGCCGGGATGGGCTGTGGTGGGCCGGGACGGGCTGTGGTGTGCTGGGACATTCTGTGGTGGGCTGGGACATTCTCTGGTGTGCTGGGACAGGCTGTGGTGGGCTGGGACGGGCTGTGGTGGGCTGGGACGGGCTGGGACAGGCTCTGTTGGGCTGTGGTGGGCTGGGACGGGCTGTGGTGTGCTGGGACGGGCTGGTGTGTGCTGGGACGAACTGTGGTGTGCTGGGACGGCCTGTGGTGGGCTGGGACAAGCTGTAGTGTGCTGGGACGGGCTGCGGTGGGCGGGGACGGGCTGCGGTGGGCGGGGACGGGCTGCGGTGGGCGGGGACGGGCTGTGGTGGGCTGGGACCGTCTGTGGTGGGCTGGGACAAGCTGCGGCGGGCTGCGACAAGCTGCGGCAGGCTGGGACGGACTGGGACGGGCTGTGGTGTGCTGGGACGGGCTGTGCTGGTCTGTGGTGGGCTGGGACGGGCGGGGACGGGCTGTGGTGGGCTGTGGTGGGCTAGCGACGGGCTGTGGTGTGCTGGGACGGGCTGTGGTGGGCTGGGACGGGCTGTGGTGGTCTGGAACAGGCTGTGGTGGGTTGGGACAGGCTGGGACATGTTGGGACAGTGTGTGGTGGACTGGGATGGTCTGTGGTGTGCTGGGACGGGCTGTGGTTGGCAGGGATGGGCTGTGGTGGGCTGGGACAGGCTGTGGTGGGCTGGGACGGGCTGTGGTGGGCGGAGACCGCTGTGGTGGGCTGGGACAGGCTTTGGTAAGCTCTAACGGGCTGTGGTGGGCGGGGATGGGCTGTGGTGGGCGGGGACGGGCTGTGGTGTGCGGGGACGGGCTGTGGTGTGCTGGGACGGGCTGGGACGAGCTGTGGTGGGCGGAGACTGGCTGTGGTGGGCGGGGACGGGCTGTGGTGGGCTGTGGTGATCTGGGACGGGCTGTGGTAAGCTGTAACGGGCTGTGGTGGGCTGGGACTGGCTGTGGTTAGCTGGGACAGGCTGGGATGAGCTGGGATTGACTGGGACGGGCTCTGGTGGGCTGGGACGGGCTGTGGTGGGCCGTTTTGGGCCGGGATGGAAGGGGTGGGCTGTGGTGGGCCGTGGTGGGCTGGGACGGGTCGTGGTGGGCTGGGACGGGCCGTGGTGGGCTGTGGCGGACCGTGGTGGGCTTTGGCGGACCGTGGTGGTCTGTGGCGAGCTGGGACGGGCTGTGGTGGGCTGGGACGGGCTGTGGTAAACTGGGACGGGTTTGGACGGGCTGGGACAGACTGGGACGGGCTATTGTGGAATGGGACTGGCTGTGGTGTGCTGGGACTGGCTGTGGTGGGATGGGACGGGCTGGGACGAGCTGGGACTGGATGGGACGGGCTGGGATGGGCTGTGGTGGGCTGGGACGGGCTGTGGTGGGCCGTGGTGGGTGGGGACAGGCCGTGGTGAACCGTGGTGGGCCGTGTTGGGCCGTTTTGGGCCGGGATGGGAAGGGGTGGGCTGTGGTGGGCCGTGGTGGGCTGGGACGGGCCGTGGTGGGCTGGGACGGGCCGTGGTGGGCTGTGGTGGGCCGTGGTGGGCTGGGACGGGCCGTGGTTATCTGTGGTGGGCCGTGGTGGTCTGGTACGGGCTATGGTGGGCTGTGGTGGGTTCTGGTGAGCTTGAGACGGGCTGTGGTGGGCTGGGAAAGGCTGGGACGAGCTCTGGTGGTCTGGGACAGGCTGTGGTGGGCTCAGACGGGCTGGGACGGGCTGTGGTGGTCCGGGGTGGGTTGGGACGGGCCGTGGTGGGCTGGGAAGTGCTGGGATGGACTGGGACGGGCTGCGGTGGGCTGGGACGGGCTGGGACGGGCTGGGACGGGCCGTGGTGGGCTGGGACATGCCGTGGTGGGCTGGGACGGGCTGTGGTGGGCTGGGACGGGCTCTGGTGGGCTGGGACGGGCTGTGGTGGGCTGGGACGTGCCGTAGTAGGCCGGGACGGGCCGTGGTGGGCCGGGACAGGCCGTGGTGGGTTGTTATGGGCCGTGGTGGGCTGGGACGGGCTGTGGTGGGCTGTGGTGGACCGTGGTGGGCTGTGATGGGCTGTAGTAAGTTGGGACGGGCTTTCGTGGGCTGGGACGGGCTGTCGTGGACTGGGACGGCCTGGGACGGGCCGTGGTGAGCTGGGACGGGCCGTGGTGGGCTGGGACGGGCCGTGGTGGGCTGGGACGGGCTGTGGTGGGCTGCGGTGAGTAAGGACGAGCTGTGGTGGGCTGTGACGGGCTGGGATGACCTGGGACGGGCTGTGGTGGGCTGTGGTGGGCTCTGGTGGTCTGGAACGGGCTGTGGTGGGCTGGGAAGGGCTGGAATGGGCTTTGGTGGGTTGAGACGGGCTGTGGTGGGTTGGGACGGGCTGTGGTGGGCTTGGAAATGCTGTGGTGGTCAGGGACGGGTTCTGGTAGGTCCGGGACGGGCTGTCGTGGTCCAGGACGGGCTGTGGTTGGCTGGGAAGTGCTGGGACGGTCTGGGACGAGCTGGGACGGGCTGTGGTGGGCGGGGATGGGTTGTGGTGGGCGGGGACGGGCTGTGGTGGGCTGGGACGGGCTGTGTTGGGCTGGGATGGGCTGGGACGCCTTGGAAGGGCTGTGGTGGGCGGTGACGGGTTGTGGTGTTCTGTGACAAGCTGGGACTTTCTGTGGTGAGCTGCGACGGTCTGTGGTGGGCTGGGATGGGCTATGGTGGGCTGGGACGGGCTGTGGTGGGCTGGGACGTGCTGGGACGGGCGGGTGGTGGGCTGGGACGGGCTCTGGTGGGCTGGGGTAGGCTGTGGTGGGCCGGGACGAGCCGTAGTAGGCCGGGACGGGCCGTGGTGGGTTGTTATGGGCCATGGTAGGCTGGGACAGGCTGTGGTGGGCTGTGGTGGACCGTGGTGGGCTGTGATGGGCTGTGGTGGGCGGAGACGGGCTGTGGTAAGCTGGGACGGGCTTTCGTGGGCTGGGACGGGCTTTCGTGGGCTGGGACAGGCTGTCGTGGGCTGGGACGGGCTGGGACGGGCCGTGGTGGGCTGGGATGGGCTGTGGTGGGCCGGGACGGGCCGTGGCGGGCTGGGACGAACTGTGGTGGTCAGTGGTAGGCTGGGACGGGCTGTGGTGAGCTGGGACGGGCTGTGGTGAGCTGGGACGGGCCGTGGCGGGTTGGGACGGGCCGTGGCGGGCTGGGATGGGCCGTGGCGGGTTGGGACGGGCCGTGACGGGCTGGGACGGGCCGTGGTGGGCTGGGACGGGCTGTGGTGGGCTGGGATGAGTCGTGACAAGCCGTGGTGGGCCGTGGTAAGCTGTGACGGGCCGTGGTGGGCTGGGACGGGCCGTGGTTTGCTGTGGTGGGCCGTGGTGGGCTGGTACGGGCTATGGTGGGGTGTGGTGGGCTGGGACCGGCTGTGGTGGGGTGTGGTGGGCTGGGACCGGCTGCGGTGGGCTGTGGTGGGCTGGAATGGGCTGGGACGGGCTGTGGTGGGTGTGGTGGACTGGGACGCGCTGTGGTGAACTGAGACGGGCTGTGGTGGGCTGGGATTTGCTGGGACGGCTGGGACGAGCTGTGGTGGACTGGGACGGGCTGCGGTGGGCTGGGACGGGCTGCGGTGGGCTGGGTCGGGCTGGGACGGGCTGGGACGTGCTGCGGTGGGCTGGGACGGGCTGCGGTGGGCTGGGACGGGCTGTGGTGGGCTGGGACGGGCTGCGGTGAACTGAGACGGGCTGTGGTGGGCTGGAATGGGTTGGGACAGGCTGGGACATGTTGGGACAGTGTGTGGTGGACTGGGATGGTCTGTGGTGTGCTGGGACGGGCTGTGGTTGGCAGGGATGGGCTGTGGTGGGCTGGGACGGGCTGTGGTGGGCGGAGACCGCTGTGGTGGGCTGGGACAGGCTTTGGTAAGCTCTAACGGGCTGTGGTGGGCGGGGATGGGCTGTGGTGGGCGGGGACGGGCTGTGGTGTGCGGGGACGGGCTGTGGTGTGCTGGGACGGGCTGGGACGAGCTGTGGTGGGCGGAGACTGGCTGTGGTGGGCGGAGACTGGCTGTGGTGGGCGGGGACGGGCTGTGGTGGGCGGGGACGGGCTGTGGTGGGCTGTGGTGATCTGGGACGGGCTGTGGTAAGCTGTAACGGGCTGTGGTGGGCTGGGACTGGCTGTGGTTAGCTGGGACAGGCTGGGATGAGCTGGGATTGACTGGGACGGGCTCTGGTGGGCTGGGACGGGCTGTGGTGGGCCGTTTTGGGCCGGGATGGAAGGGGTGGGCTGTGGTGGGCCGTGGTGGGCTGGGACGGGTCGTGGTGGGCTGGGACGGGCCGTGGTGGGCTGTGGCGGACCGTGGTGGGCTTTGGCGGACCGTGGTGGTCTGTGGCGAGCTGGGACGGGCTGTGGTGGGCTGGGACGGGCTGTGGTAAACTGGGACGGGTTTGGACGGGCTGGGACAGACTGGGACGGGCTATTGTGGAATGGGACTGGCTGTGGTGTGCTGGGACTGGCTGTGGTGGGATGGGACGGGCTGGGACGAGCTGGGACTGGATGGGACGGGCTGGGATGGGCTGTGGTGGGCTGGGACGGGCTGTGGTGGGCCGTGGTGGGTGGGGACAGGCCGTGGTGAACCGTGGTGGGCCGTGTTGGGCCGTTTTGGGCCGGGATGGGAAGGGGTGGGCTGTGGTGGGCCGTGGTGGGCTGGGACGGGCTGTGGTGGGCTGGGACGGGCCGTGGTGGGCTGTGGTGGGCCGTGGTGGGCTGGGACGGGCCGTGGTTATCTGTGGTGGGCCGTGGTGGTCTGGTACGGGCTATGGTGGGCTGTGGTGGGTTCTGGTGAGCTTGAGACGGGCTGTGGTGGGCTGGGAAAGGCTGGGACGAGCTCTGGTGGTCTGGGACAGGCTGTGGTGGGCTCAGACGGGCTGGGACGGGCTGTGGTGGTCCGGGGTGGGTTGGGACGGGCCGTGGTGGGCTGGGAAGTGCTGGGATGGACTGGGACGGGCTGCGGTGGGCTGGGACGGGCTGGGACGGGCTGGGACGGGCCGTGGTGGGCTGGGACATGCCGTGGTGGGCTGGGACGGGCTGTGGTGGGCTGGGACGGGCTCTGGTGGGCTGGGACGGGCTGTGGTGGGCTGGGACGTGCCGTAGTAGGCCGGGACGGGCCGTGGTGGGCCGGGACAGGCCGTGGTGGGTTGTTATGGGCCGTGGTGGGCTGGGACGGGCTGTGGTGGGCTGTGGTGGACCGTGGTGGGCTGTGATGGGCTGTAGTAAGTTGGGACGGGATGTGGTAAGTTGGGACGGGCTTTCGTGGGCTGGGACGGGCTGTCGTGGACTGGGACGGCCTGGGACGGGCCGTGGTGAGCTGGGACGGGCCGTGGTGGGCTGGGACGGGCCGTGGTGGGCTGGGACGGGCTGTGGTGGGCTGCGGTGAGTAAGGACGAGCTGTGGTGGGCTGTGACGGGCTGGGATGACCTGGGACGGGCTGTGGTGGGCTGTGGTGGGCTCTGGTGGTCTGGAACGGGCTGTGGTGGGCTGGGAAGGGCTGGAATGGGCTTTGGTGGGTTGAGACGGGCTGTGGTGGGTTGGGACGGGCTGTGGTGGGCTTGGAAATGCTGTGGTGGTCAGGGACGGGTTCTGGTAGGTCCGGGACGGGCTGTCGTGGTCCAGGACGGGCTGTGGTTGGCTGGGAAGTGCTGGGACGGTCTGGGACGAGCTGGGACGGGCTGTGGTGGGCGGGGATGGGTTGTGGTGGGCGGGGACGGGCTGTGGTGGGCTGGTACGGGCTGTGGCGGGCTGGAGCGAGCTTTGGTTGGCTGGGGTTAAGCTGGGACGGGCTGTGGTGGGCTGGGACGGGCTGTGTTGGGCTGGGATGGGCTGGGACGCCTTGGAAGGGCTGTGGTGGGCGGTGACGGGTTGTGGTGTTCTGTGACAAGCTGGGACTTTCTGTGGTGAGCTGCGACGGTCTGTGGTGGGCTGGGATGGGCTATGGTGGGCTGGGACGGGCTGTGGTGGGCTGGGACGTGCTGGGACGGGCGGTGGTGGGCTGGGACGGGCTCTGGTGGGCTGGGGTAGGCTGTGGTGGGCCGGGACGAGCCGTAGTAGGCCGGGACGGGCCGTGGTGGGTTGTTATGGGCCATGGTAGGCTGGGACAGGCTGTGGTGGGCTGTGGTGGACCGTGGTGGGCTGTGATGGGCTGTGGTGGGCGGAGACGGGCTGTGGTAAGCTGGGACGGGCTTTCGTGGGCTGGGACGGGCTTTCGTAGGCTGGGACAGGCTGTCGTAGGCTGGGACGGGCTGGGACGGGCCGTGGTGGGCTGGGATGGGCTGTGGTGGGCCGGGACGGGCCGTGGCGGGCTGGGACGAACTATGGTGGTCAGTGGTAGGCTGGGACGGGCTGTGGTGAGCTGGGACGGGCTGTGGTGAGCTGGGACGGGCCGTGGCGGGTTGGGACGGGCCGTGGCGGGCTGGGATGGGCCGTGGCGGGTTGGGACGGGCCGTGACGGGCTGGGACGGGCCGTGGTGGGCTGGGACGGGCTGTGGTGGGCTGGGATGAGTCGTGACAAGCCGTGGTGGGCCGTGGTAAGCTGTGACGGGCCGTGGTGGGCTGGGACGGGCCGTGGTTTGCTGTGGTGGGCCGTGGTGGGCTGGTACGGGCTATGGTGGGGTGTGGTGGGCTGGGACCGGCTGTGGTGGGGTGTGGTGGGCTGGGACCGGCTGCGGTGGGCTGTGGTGGGCTGGAATGGGCTGGGACGGGCTGTGGTGGGTGTGGTGGACTGGGACGCGCTGTGGTGAACTGAGACGGGCTGTGGTGGGCTGGGATTTGCTGGGACGGCTGGGACGAGCTGTGGTGGACTGGGACGGGCTGCGGTGGGCTGGGACGGGCTGCGGTGGGCTGGGTCGGGCTGGGACGGGCTGGGACGTGCTGCGGTGGGCTGGGACGGGCTGCGGTGGGCTGGGACGGGCTGTGGTGGGCTGGGACGGGCTGCGGTGGGCTGGGACAGGCTGCGGTGGGCGGGGACGGGCTGCGGTGGGTGTGGTGGACTGGGACGCGCTGTGGTGAACTGAGACGGGCTGTGGTGGGCTGGGATTTGCTGGGACGGCTGGGACGGGCTATGGTGGACTGGGACGGGCTGCGGTGGGCTGGGACGGGCTGCGGTGGGCTGGGACGGGCTGGGACGGGCTGGGACGGGCTGTGGTGGGCCGTGGTGGGTGGGGACAGGCCGTGGTGAACCGTGGTGGGCCGTGTTGGGCCGTTTTGGGCCGGGATGGGAAGGGGTGGGCTGTGGTGGGCCGTGGTGGGCTGGGACGGGCCGTGGTGGGCTGGGACGGGCCGTGGTTTGCTGTGGTGGGCCGTGGTGGGCTGGTACGGGCTATGGTGGGCTGTGGTGGGTTCTGGTGAGCTTGAGACGGGCTGTGGTGGGCTGGGACAGGCTGGGACGAGCTCTGGTGGTCTGGGACAGGCTGTGGTGGGCTCAGACGGGCTGGGACGGGCTGTGGTGGTCCGGGGTGGGTTGGGACGGGCCGTGGTGGGCTGGGAAGTGCTGGGATGGACTGGGACGGGCTGTGGTGGGCTGGGACGGGCTGTGGTGGGGCGTGGTGGGCTGGGACGGGCCGTGGTGAACCGTGGTGGGCTGTGGTGGGCCGTGGTTGGCCGTTTTGGGCCGGTATGGGAAGGGATGGTCTATGTTGGGCCGTGGTGGGCTGGGACAGGTCATGGTGGGCTGAGACGGCCTGTGGTGAACTGTGGTGGGCTGTGGTGGGCTGGGAGGGGCCGTGGTGGGCTGTGGTGGGCCGTGGTGGTCTGGGACAGGCTGTGGTGGGCTTTGGTGGGTTCTTGTGAGCTTGAGATGGGCTGTGGTGGGCTGGGACGGGCTCTGGTGGTCTGGAACGAGCTGTGATGTGCTGCAATGGGCTGTGGTGGGCTGGGACGGGCTCTGGTGGGCTGTGGTGGGCTGGGACGGGCTGTGGTGTGCGGGGACGGGCTGTGGTGTGCTGGGACGGGCTGGGACGAGCTGTGGTGGGCGGAGACTGGCTGTGGTGGACTGCGACGGGCTGTGGTCGACGGGGACGGGCGGGGGACGGGCTGTGGTGGGCGGGGACGGGCTGTGGTGGGCTGTGGTGGGCTGGAACGGGCTGTGGTGATCTGGGACGGGCTGTGGTAAGCTGTAACGGGCTGTGGTGGGCTGGGACTGGCTGTGGTTTTCTGGGACGGGCTGGGATGAGCTGGGATTGGCTGGGACGGGCTGGGACGGGCTGTGGTGGGCTGGGACGGGCCGTGGTTGGCTGGTACGTGCTGAGATGGACTGGGACGGGCTGTGGTGGGCTGGAACGGGCTGTGGTGAGCTGGGACGGGCTGTGGTGGGGCGTGGTGGGCTGGGACGGGCCGTGGTGAACCGTGGTGGGCTGTGGTGGGCCGTGGTGGGCCGTTTTGGGCCGGTATGGGAAGGGATGGTCTATGTTGGGCCGTGGTGGGCTGGGACAGGTCATGGTGGGCTGAGACGGCCCGTGGTGAACTGTGGTGGGCCATGGTGGGCTGGGACAGGCCGTGGTGGGCTGTGGTGGGTTGTGGTGGTCTGGGACAGGCTGTGGTGGGCTTTGGTGGGTTCTTGTGAGCTTGAGATGGGCTGTGGTGGGCTGGGACGGGCCGTGGTGGGCTGGGACGGGCTGTGGTGGGCTGGGACGGGCTGGGACGGGCTCTGGTGGGCTGTGGTGGGCTGGGACGGGCTGTGGTGTGCTGGGACGGGCTGTGGTGTGCTGGGACGAGCTGTCGTGTGCTGGGACGGGCTGGGACGGGCTGGGACGAGTTGTAGTGTGCTGGGACGGCCTGGGGTGGGCGGGGACGGGCTGTGGTGTGCTGGGACAGGCTGTGGTGTGCTGGGACGTGCTGGGACGGGCTGTGGTGGGCGGGGACGGGCCGTGGTGGGCTATGGTGGGCCGTGGTGGGCTGGGACGGGTCCTGGTGGGCTGGGACGGGCCGTGGTGGGCTGGGACGGGCCGTGGTGGACTGGGACGGGCCGTGGTGGACTGGGACGGGCCGTGGTGGGCTGGGACGGGCCGTGGTGGGCTGGGACGGGCCGTGGTGGGCTGGGACGGGCTGTGGTCGACGGGGACGGGCGGGGACGGGCTGTGGTGGGCGGGGACGGGCTGTGGTGGGCTGTGGCGGGCTGGAACGGGCTGTGGCAATCTGGGACGGGCTGTGGTGGACTGGGACAGGCTGTGGTCGACAGGGACGGGCGGGGAAAACTGTGGTGGGCTGGGACGGGCTGTGGTGTGCTGGGACGGACTGTGGTGAGCTTTGGTGGGCTGTGGTTCGCTGTGGTGGGCCGTGGTGGGCTGGGACGGGCCGTGGTGGGCCGTGGTAATCTGTGACGGGTTTTGGTGGGCTGGGACGGACTCTGGTGTGGTGGGACGGGCTGTGGTGGGCTGGGACGGGCTGCGGTGGGCTGTGGTGGGCTGGGACCGGCTGCGGTGGGTTGTGGTGGGCTGTGGTGGGTTGTGGTGAGCTGCGACGGGCTATGGTGGGCTGGGAAGGGCTGTGGTGGGCTGGGATCGGCTGTGGTGGGTGTGGTGGACTGGGATGCGCTGTGGTGAGTTGAGACGGGCTGCGGTGGGCTGGGATTTGCTGGAACGGCTGGGACAAGCTGCGGTGGGCTGGGACGGGCTGGGACAGACTGGGACGGGCTATGGTGGGCTGTGGTGGCCTGGGACATGCTTTGGTGGGCTGGGACGGGCTGCGGTGGGCTGGGACGGGCTGGGACGGGCTGGGACGGGCCGTGGTGGGCTGGGACATGCCGTGGTGGGCTGGGACGGGCTGTGGTGGGCTGGGACGGGCTCTGGTGGGCTGGGACGGGCTGTGGTGGGCTGGGACGTGCCGTAGTAGGCCGGGACGGGCCGTGGTGGGCCGGGACAGGCCGTGGTGGGTTGTTATGGGCCGTGGTGGGCTGTGGTGGACCGTGGTGGGCTGTGATGGGCTGTAGTAAGTTGGGACGGGATGTGGTAAGTTGGGACGGGCTTTCGTGGGCTGGGACGGGCTGTCGTGGACTGGGACGGCCTGGGACGGGCCGTGGTGAGCTGGGACGGGCCGTGGTGGGCTGGGACGGGCTGTGGTGGGCTGGGACGGGCTGTGGTGGGCTGCGGTGAGTAGGGATGAGCTGTGGTGGGCTGTGACGGGCTGGGATGACCTGGGACGGGCTGTGGTGGGCTGTGGTGGGCTCTGGTGGTCTGGAACGGGCTATGGTGGGCTGGGAAGGGCTGGAATGGGCTTTGGTGGGTTGAGACGGGCTGTGGTGGGTTGGGACGGGCTGTGGTGGGCTTGGAAATGCTGTGGTGGTCAGGGACGGGTTCTGGTAGGTCCGGGACGGGCTGTCGTGGTCCAGGACGGGCTGTGGTGGGCTGGGAAGTGCTGGGACGGTCTGGGACGAGCTGGGACGGGCTGTGGTGGGCGGGGATGGGTTGTGGTGGGCGGGGACGGGCTGTGGTGGGCTGGTACGGGCTGTGGCGGGCTGGAGCGAGCTTTGGTTGGCTGGGGTTAAGCTGGGACGGGCTGTGGTGGGCTGGGACGGGCTGTGTTGGGCTGGGATGGGCTGGGACGCCTTGGAAGGGCTGTGGTGGGCGGTGACGGGTTGTGGTGTTCTGTGACAAGCTGGGACTTTCTCTGGTGAGCTGCGATGGTCTGTGGTGGGCTGGGATGGGCTATGGTGGGCTGGGACGGGCTGTGGTGGGCTGGGACGTGCTGGGACGGGCGGTGGTGGGCTGGGACGGGCTCTGGTGGGCTGGGGTAGGCTGTGGTGGGCCGGGACGAGCCGTAGTAGGCCGGGACGGGCCGTGGTGGGCCGGGACGGGCCGTGGTGGGTTGTTATGGGCCATGGTAGGCTGGGACAGGCTGTGGTGGGCTGTGGTGGACCGTGGTGGGCGGAGACGGCCTGTGGTAAGCTGGGACGGGCTTTCGTGGGCTGGGACGGGCTTTCGTGGGCTGGGACAGGCTGTCGTGGGCTGGGACGGGCTGGGACGGGCCGTGGTGGGCTGGGATGGGCCGTGGTGGGCCGGGACGGGCCGTGGCGGGCTGGGACGAACTGTGGTGGTCAGTGGTAGGCTGGGACGGGCTGTGGTGAGCTGGGACGGGCTGTGGTGAGCTGGGACGGGCCGTGGCGGGTTGGGACGGGCCGTGGCGGGCTGGGATGGGCCGTGGCGGGTTGGGACGGGCCGTGACGGGCTGGGACGGGCCGTGGTGGGCTGGGACGGGCTGTGGTGGGCTGGGATGAGTCGTGACAAGCCGTGGTGGGCCGTGGTAAGCTGTGACGGGCCGTGGTGGGCTGGGACAGACTCTGGTGTGGTGGGACGGGCTGTGGTGGGCTGGGACGGGCTGCGGTGGGGTGTGGTGGGCTGGGACCGGCTGTGGTGGGGTGTGGTGGGCTGGGACCGGCTGCGGTGGGCTGTGGTGGGCTGGAATGGGCTGGGACGGGCTGTGGTGGGTGTGGTGGACTGGGACGCGCTGTGGTGAACTGAGACGGGCTGTGGTGGGCTGGGATTTGCTGGGACGGCTGGGACGGGCTATGGTGGACTGGGACGGGCTGCGGTGGGCTGGGACGGGCTGCGGTGGGCTGGGACGGGCTGGGACGGGCTGGGACGTGCTGCGGTGGGCTGGGACGGGCTGCGGTGGGCTGGGACGGGCTGTGGTGGGCTGGGACGGGCTGCGGTGGGCTGGGACAGGCTGCGGTGGGCGGGGACGGGCTGCGGTGGGCGGGGACGGGCTGCGGTGGGCGGGGACGGGCTGTGGTGGGCTGGGACGGGCTGTGGTGGGCTGGGAAGGCCTGGGACGGGCTGGGACAAGCTGTGACGGGCTGGGACAGGCTGCGGTGGGCTGGGAAGGCCTGGGACGGGACGGGACAGGCTGGGATGGGCTGTGCTGGGAAGGGACGGGACGGGTTGTGGTGGGCTGGGACGGGACGGGCTGTGGTGGGACGGGACGAGACGGACTGGGATGGGCCGGGACTGGCTCTGGTGGGCCGGGCCGGGCCGGGACGGGCCGTGCGGGGCTGGGCTGGGCCGTGGTGGGCTGGGACAGGCTGTGGTGGGCTGGGACGGGCTGTGGTGGGTGTGGTGGGCTGGGAAGGGCTGTGGTGAGCTGAGACGGGCTGTGGTGGGCTGCGATGGAAAAGATGGTGGCAGACCTGGTAAGGAGGTCTGCCTGCTCTTCCCTTCTACGTGCCTGGATAACCCTGGGGCAAAGCAGAGCTCTACTGGCTTGGGTAGAGCTAAAACACCTCAAGAGGAGGGAGCTGTCGGCGCTGTTTTGGCTGAATGGAGGCAGGGGGTAGTACCTGTTATGGGAAGGCTATAGGGGAACGTCCTTGCCTTTGTTTAGTCTTACAAAAGTCCCTCGTATAGAGAACTTCCTTGAGTCTGTTTTCAAAAGCTCGTTTATCAGAGCTCCTGAAGTCGGGCCTCCCTTGCCACGAAAGTGTAATCTTCAGTTCTCCCTTCCTTTCTCCCTTAGGTTGAAAACAGCTTTTCTATTTCTGTCCCCATCTGCAAACAGTTCCACAAGAACATCGTAGCGAAAGGAGGTGCCAACATCAAGAAGGTGAGATAGTGTTCCTAACACAGGTGGGCCGGGACGGGCCCTGGTGGGCCGCGGTGGTCCGGGACGGGCTGCGGTGGTCCGGGACGGGCCGCGGTGGTCCGGGACGGGTTGTCGTGGGCTGGGACGGGCCGCGGTGGTCTGGGACGGGCTGTCGTGGGCTGGGAAGGGCTGTGGTGGGCCGGGACGGGCTGTCGTGGTCCGGGACGGGCTGTCGTGGTCCGGGACGGGCTGTGGTGGGCGGGGACGGGCTGTGGTGGGCGGGGACGGGCTGTGGTGGGCGGGGACGGGCTGTGGTGGGCTGGGACGGTCTGTGGTGGGCTGGGACGGGCTGCGGCGGGCTGTGGTGGGCTGGGATGGGCTGTGCTGGTCTGTGGTGGGCTGGGACGGGCGGGGACGGGCTGTGGTGGGCTGGGACGGGTTGTGGTGGGCTGGGACGGGCTGTGGTGGTCTGGGACGGGCTGTGGTGGGCTCAGACGGGCTGGGACATGCTGGGACGGTGTGTGGTGGACTGGGATGGTCTGTGGTGTGCTGGGACGGGCTGTGGTGGGAAGGGATGGGCTGTGGTGGGGCGTGGTGGGCTGGGACGGGCCGTGGTGAACCGTGGTGGGCTGTGGTGGGCCGTGGTGGGCCGTTTTGAGCCGGTATGGGAAGGGATGGGCTGTGGTGAGCCGTGGTGGGCTGGGACATGTCATGGTGGTCTGAGATGGCCCGTGGTGAACTGTGGTGGGCTGTGGTGGGCCGTGGTGGGCTGGGATGGGCCGTGGTGGGCTGTGGTGGGCCGTGGTGGTCTGGGACAGGCTGTGGTGGACTTTGGTGGGTTCTAGTGAGCTTCAGATGGGCTGGGACGGGCTGGGATGGGCTCTGGTGGTCTGGAACGAGCTGTGATGTGCTGCAACAGGCTGTTGTGGGCTGGGACGGGCTGGGTCGGGCTGTGGTGGGCTGGGACGTGCTGGGACGGGCTGGCACGGGCTGTGGTGGGCTGGGACGGGCTGTGGTGGGCCGTGGTGGGCTGGGTCGGGCCGTGGTGAACCGTGGTGGGCCGTGGTGGGCCGTTTTGGGCCGGGATGGGAAGGGGTGGGCTGTGGTGGGCCGTGGTGGGCTGGGACAGGTCATTGTGCGCTGAGACGGCCCGTGGTGAGCTTTGGTGGGCCGTGGTTCGCTGTGGTGGGCCGTGGTGGGCTGGGATGGGCCATGGTGGGCTGTGGTGGGCCGTGGTGGTCTGGGACAGGCTGTGGTGGGCTGTGGTGGGTACTGGTGAGCTTGAGACGGGCTGGGCTGGGCTGGGACGGGCTGGGATGGGCTCTGGTGCTCTGGAACAGGCTGTGGTGTGCTGGGACGGGCTGTGGTGGGCTGGGACGGGCTGTGGCGGGCTGGGACGGGCTATGGTGGGCTGGGATGGGCTGTGGTGGGCTGGGCTGGGACGGGCTGTGGTGGGCTTGGACGGGCTGTGGTGGGCTGGGACGGGCTGTGGTGGGCTGGGACGGGCTGGGACGGGCTGGCACGGGCTTTGGTAAGCTGTAACGGGCTGTGGTGGGCGGGGACGGGCTGTGGTGTGCGGGGACGGGCTGTGGTGGGCTGGGACGGGCTGTGGTGGGCTGGGACGGGCCGTGATGGGCTGGGACGGGCCGTGGTGGGCTGGGACGGGCCGTGGTGGGCTGGGACGGGCCGTGGTGGGCTGAGACGGGCTGTGGTGGGCTGGGACGTGCCGTGGTGGGCCGTGGTGAACTGTGGTGTGCCGTGGTAAGCCGTGGTGGGCTGTGGTGGGACTTAGTGGGCTGGAACAAGCTGTGGTGGGCTGGGACGGGTTGTGGTGGGCTGGCTCGGGCTGTGGTGGGATGGGACGGGCTGTGGTGGGCTGGGACGGGCTGTGGTAAGCTGGGACGGGCTCTGGTAGTCTGGAACGGGCTGTGGTGTGCTGGGAAGGGCTGGGACGTGCTGGGACAAGCTGGGACGTGCTGGGACGGGCTGTGGTGGGCTGAGGTGGGCCCTGGTAGGCTGTGCTGGGCTGTCGTAGGCTGGGACGGGCTGTGGTGGGCTGTGGTGTGCTGTGGTGGCCTGGGACGGGCTGTGGTGGGCTGTGGAGGGCTGGGACAGGCCGTGGTGGGCTGTGGTGGGCTGTGGTAAGCTGGGATGGGCTCTGGTGGGCTGGGACGGTCTGTGTTGAGCTGTGGTGGGCTGTGACGGGCTGTGGTGGGCTGGGACGGGCTGTGGTGGGCGGGGATGGGCTGTGGTAGGCGGGGATGCGCTGTGGTGGGAGGGGACGGGCTGTGGTGAGCAGGGAAGGGCTCTGGTGGTCTGGTACGGGCTGTGGTGAGCGGGGACGGGCTGTGGTGGGCTGGGACGGGCTGTGGTGGGCTGGGACAAGCTGTGGTGGCCCGGGACAGGCTGGGACGGGCTGTGGTGGGCTGGGGCGGGCTGTTCTGTGCTGGGAAGGGCCGTGGTGGGCTGGGACGGGCCGTGGTGGGCTGGGACGGGCCCTGGTGGGCTGGGACGGGCCGTATTGGGCTGGGACGGGCCCTGGTGGGCTGGGACGGGCCCTGGTGGGCTGGGACGGGCCCTGGTGGGCTGGGACGGGCCGTGGTGGGCTGTGGTGGGCTGTGGTGGGCTGGGACAAGCTGTGGTGGGCTGGGACGGGCTGTGGTTTGCTGTGGTGGGCTTGGACAGGCTGTGGTGGGCTGGGATGGGCTGTGGTGGGCTGTGGTGGGCTGCGGTCGTCTGGAACGGGCTGGGACAGGCTGGGACGTGCTGTGGTGGGCTGAGACGTACTGTGGTGGGCTGTGGTGTGTTGTGGTGGGCTGGGACGGGCTGTGGTGGGCTTTGGAGGCCTGGGACAGGCCGTGGTGGGCTGTGGTGGGCTCTGGTAAGCTGGGACGGACTGTGGTGGGCTGGGACGGTCTGTGTTGAGCTGTGGTGGGCTGTGGTGAGCTGTGGTGGGCTGGGACAAGCTGTGGTGGGCTCTGGTGGGATGGGAAGGGTTGTGGTGGGCTGTGGTGGGCTGGGACGGGCTGTGGTGGGCTGGGACAGGCAGGCACGGGCTGTGGTAGGCTGGTATTGGCTGGCACGGGCTGGGACAGGCTGTGGTGGGCTGGGAGGGCTGTGGTGGGCTGGGACAGGCTGGGACGGGCTGGGACAGGCTGGGACGGGCTGTGGTGGGCTGGGACGGGCTATGGTGGGCTGTGGTGGGCTGGGACGGGCTCTGGTAGTCTGGAACGGGATGTGGTGGGCTGGGACGGGCTGGGACGTGCTGGGACAAGCTGGGACGTGCTGGGACGGGCTGTGGTGGGATGAGGTGGGCCCTGGTAGGCTGTGCTGGGCTGTGACGGGCTGTGGTGGGCTGGGACAGGCAGGCACTGGCTGTGGTGGGCTGGTATTGGCTGGCACGGGCTGGGACGGGCTGTGGTGGCCTGGGACGGGCTGTGGTGGGCTGTGGTGGGCTGGGACGAGCTGTGGTGGGCTGGGACAAGTTGTGGTGGGCTGGGACAGGCTCAGATGGGCTGGGACGGGCTGGGACGCCTTGGACAGGCTGTGGTGGGCGGTGATGGGTTGTTGTGGACGGTGACGGGTTGTGGTGGGCTGGGACGGGCTTGGACGTGCTGTGGTGGGCTGGGACGGGCTGTGGTAAGCTGTAATGGGCTGTAGTGGGTTGTGGTGGGCTGGGATGGGCCGTGGTGGGTTGGGACGGGCCGTGGTGGGCCGGGACCGGTCTTGGTGGGCCGGGAAGGGCCGTAGTGGGCGGGGACAAGTTGTGGTGGGCGTGGACGGGCTGTGGTAGGCGGGGACAGGCTGCGGTGAGCAGGGACAGGCTGTGGTGGACTGTGGTGGGCAGGGACGAGCTGTGGTGGGCTGGGACGGGCTGTGGTGGGCTGGGACAGGCTGAGACGGGCTGGGATGGGCTGTGGTGTGCTGGGATGGGCTGTGGTGTGCTGGGAAGGGCTTTGGTGGGCTGGGACGTGCTGTGGTGGGCTGTGATGGGCTGTGGTGGGCTGGGACGGGCTGTGGTGGGCTGGGACGGGCCGTGGTGGCCTGGAAAGTGCTGTGGTGGGCTGGGATGGGCTGTGACTGGCTGTGGTGGGCTGGGATGGGCTGGGACGGGCTGTGGTGGGCTGGGACGGGTTGTGGTGGGCTGGGACGGGCTGTGGTGGGCTGGGACGGGCTGTGGTGGGCTAGGACGGGCTGTGGTAAGCTGGGACGGGCTGTGGTGGGCTGGGACGGGCCGTGGTGGTCTGCGACGGGCCGTGGTGGGCTGGGACGGGCCGTGTTGGGCTGGGACGGGCTGTGGTGGGCCGTGGTGGGCCGGGACGGGCCGTGGTGGGCTGTGGTGCGCCGTGTTTAGCTGGGACGGGCCGTGGTGTGCTCTGATGGGCCATGGCAGGCCGTGGTTGGCCGTGGTGGGCCGGGACGGGCCGTGGTTATCCGTGGTGGGCTGAAACAGGCTGGGACGGACTCTGGTGTGGTGGGATGGGCTGTGGTGGGCTGGGACGGGCTGGTACTTGATGTGGTGGGATGGGACGGACTGGGACGGGCTGTGACGGGCTAGTGGTGGTCTGGGACGAGCTGGGAAAAGCTGTGGGGGGCTGGGACGGGCTGTGGTGGTCTGGGGCGGGCTGTGGTGGTCTCGGACGGCCTGTGGTGGTCTGGGACAGCCTGTAGTGGTCTGGGACGGCCTGTGGTGTTCTGGGAAGGCCTGTGGTGTTCTGGGACGGGCTGTGGTGAGCTGGGACGGGCTGTGGTGAGCTGGGACGGGCTGTGGTGAGGTGGGACGGGCTGTGGTGAGGTGGGACGGGCTGTGGTGAGGTGGGACGGGCTGTGGTGGGCTGGGACGGGCTGCGACGGGCTGCGACGGGCTGTGACGGGCTGTGGTGGGCTGGGACGGGCTGTGGTGCGCTGGGACGGGCTGTGGTGGGCCGTGGTGGGCTGTGGTGGGCTTTCGTGGGCCGTGGTGCGCTGGGACGGGCTGTGGTGGGCTGGGACGGGCTGGGACGGGCTTTGGTGGGTTGTGGAGATCTGGGACGGGCTGTGGTGAGCTGGGACGGGCTGTGGTGGGCTGGGACGGGCTCTGGGGGTCTGGGACAGGCTTGGACGAGCTGGAACAGGCTGTGGTGGGCTGAGACGGGCTGGGAGGGGCTGGGACGGGCTGTGTTGGGTGGGGACGGGCTGTGGTGGGCTGGGACGGGCTCTGGTGGGCTGTGGTGGGGTGGGACGGGCTGTGGTGAGCTGAGACGGGCTGGGACGGGCTGTGGTTGGCTGGGACGGGCTGTAGTGGGCTGGGACGGGCTGGGACGGGCCGTGGTGGGCTGGGACGGGCTGTGGTGGGCTGCGACGGGCTGGGACGGGCTGTGGTGGGCTGGGACGGGCTGTGGTGGGTTGGGACGGGCTGTGGTGGGCTGGGACGGGCTGGGACGGGCCGTGGTGAGCTGGGACGGGCCGTGGCCGGCTGGGACAGACCGTGGCGGGCTGGGACGGGCCGTGGTTGGCTGGGAAGGGCTGTGGTGGGATGGGATGGGCCGTGGCAAGCCCTGGTGGGCCGTGGTAAGCTGTGACGGGCCGTGGTGGGCTGGGACGGACTCTGGTGTGGTGGGACGGGCTGTGGTGGGCTGGGACGGGCTGCGGTGGGGTGTGGTGGGCTGGGACCGGCTGCGGTGGGCTGTGGTGGGCGGGGACTGGCTGCGGTGGGCTGTGGTGGGCTGGGACGGGCTGTGGTGGGTGTGGTGGACTGGGACGCGCTGTGGTGAGCTGAGACGGGCTATGGTGGACTGGGATTTGCTAGGACGGCTGGGACGGGCTGCTGTGGGCTGGGACGGGCTGCGGTGGGCTGGGATGGGCTGGGACGGGCCGTGGTGAGCTGGGACGGGCCGTGGTGGGCTGGGACGGGCCGTGGTGGGCTGGGACGGGCTGTGGTGGGCTGCGCTGAGTAGGGACGGGCTGTGGTGGGCTGGGACAGGCTGTGGTGGGCTGTGGTGGGCTGTGGTGGGTTGGGACGGGCCGCGGTGGGCTGGGACGGGCCGTGGTGGGCTGGGACGGGCCGTGGCGGAATGGGATGGGCTGTGGTGGGTTGGGACGGGCTGTGGTGGGCTGGGACGGGCTGGGACGGGCTGTGATGGGCGCGGACGGTCTGGGACGGTCTGTGGTGTGCTGGGACGAGCTCTGGTGGGTTGTGGAGATCTGGGATGGGCTGTGACGGCCTGTGGTGGGCTGCGACGGGTTCTGGTGGTCTGGGACGAGCTGGGGCGGGCTGGGACGGGCTGTGGTGGGCTGGGACAAGCTGGGACGGGCTGCGGTGGGCTGGGACGGGCTGCGGTGGGCTGTGGTGGGCTATGGTGTGCTGGGACGAGCCGCGGTGGGCTGGGACGGGCCGTGGCGGAATGGGATGGGCTGTGGTGGGCTGTTACGGGCTGTGGTGGTCTGGGACGAGCTGGGACTGGCTGTTGTGGGCTGGGACGGGCTGTGGTGGGCTGGGACGGGCTGTGACGGGCTGTCGTGGGCTGGGATGGGCTGGGATGGTCTGGGACGGGCTGTAGTGGGCTGTGGTGGTTTGTGGTGAGCTGTGGTGGGCTGGGATTGGCTTTGGTGGGCGGGGAGAGATTTTGCTGGGCGGGGACAGGCTGTGGTGGGCGGAGACGGGCTGTGGTGGGCTGTGGTGGGCTGGGACGGGCTGTGGTGGGCTGTGGTGGGCTGGGACGGGCTGTGGTGGGCTAGGACGGGCTGTGGTGGGTAGGCACGGGCTGTGGTGGGCTGGGACGGGCTGGGACGGGTTGGCACGGGCTGGGACGGGCTGTGACGGGCTGTGGTGGGCTAGGACGGGCTGTGGTGGGCTAGGACGGGCTGTGGTGTGCTGGGACAAGTTGTGGTGGGTTGTGGTGCGCTGTGTTGGGCCGGACCGGGCTGTGGTGGGCCGGACCGGGCTGTGGTGGGCCGGGACGGGCTGTGGTGGGCTGGGAAGGCCTGGGACAGGCTGGGACGAGCTGTGCTGGGCGGGGACGGGCTCTGCTGGGCGGGGACGGGCTGTGGTGGGTTGTGGTGGGCTGGGACGGGCTGGGACGGGCTGACACGGGCTGTGGTGGGCTGGGATGGACAGGTACGACCTTTGGTGGGCTTGGACGGGTTGTGGTGGGTTGGGACTGGCTCTGGTTGGCTGGGACGGGCTGTGGTGGGCTGTGGTGGGCTGGGATGGATAGGTACGACCTGTGGTGGGCTTGGACGGGTTGTGGTGGGCTGGGACTGCTTCTGGTTGGCTGGGACGGGCTGTGGTGGGCTGTGGTGGGCTGGGATGGACAGGCACGAGCTGTGGTGGGCTTGGACGGGCTGTGGTGGGCTGGGACTGGCTATGGTGGGCTGGGACGGGCTGTGGTGAGCTGGGACGGGCTGTGGTGAGCTGGGACGGGCTGTGGTGAGGTGGGACGGGCTGTGGTGGGCTGGGACGGGCTGCGACGGGCTGCAACGGGCTGTGACGGGCTGTGGTGGGCTGGGATGGGCTGTGGTGGGCTGGGACGGGCTGTGGTGGGCCGTGGTGGGCTGTGGTGGGCTTTCGTGGGCCGTGGTGCGCTGGGACGGGCTGTGGTGGGCTGGGACGGGCTGGGACGGGCTTTGGTGGGTTGTGGAGATCTGGGACGGGCTGTGGTGAGCTGGGACGGGCTGTGGTGGGCTGGGACGGGCTCTGGGGGTCTGGGACAGACTTGGACGAGCTGGAACAGGCTGTGGTGTGCTGAGACGGGCTGGGAGGGGCTGGGACGGGCTGTGTTGGGTGGGGACGGGCTGTGGTGGGCTGGGACGGGCTCTGGTGGGCTGTGGTGGGGTGGGACGGGCTGTGGTGAGCTGAGACGGGCTGGGACGGGCTGTGGTTGGCTGGGACGGGCTGTGGTGGGCTGGGACGGGCTGGGACGGGCCGTGGTGGGCTGGGACGGGCTGTGGTGGGCTGCGACGGGCTGGTACGGGCTGTGGTGGGCTGGTACGGGCTGTGGTGGGTTTGGACGGGCTGTGGTGGGCTGGGACGGGCCGTGGCCGGCTGGGACAGACCGTGGTGGGCTGGGACGGGCCGTGGTTGGCTGGGAAGGGCTGTGGTGGGCTGGGATGGGCCGTGGCAAGCCCTGGTGGGCCGTGGTAAGCTGTGACGGGCCGTGGTGGGCTGGGACGGACTCTGGTGTGGTGGGACGGGCTGTGGTGGGCTGGGACGGGCTGCGGTGGGGTGTGGTGGGCTGGGACCGTCTGCGGTGGGCTGTGGTGGGCGGGGACTGGCTGCGGTGGGCTGTGGTGGGCTGGGATGGGCTATGGTGGGTGTGGTGGACTGGGACGCGCTGTGGTGAGCTGAGACGGGCTATGGTGGGCTGGGATTTGCTGGGACGGCTGGGACGGGCTGCTGTGGGCTGGGACGGGCTGCGGTGGGCTGGGATGGGCTGGGACGGGCCGTGGTGAGCTGGGACGGGCCGTGGTGGGCTGGGACGGGCCGTGGTGGGCTGGGACGGGCTGTGGTGGGCTGCGCTGAGTAGGGACGGGCTGTGGTGGGCTGGGACAGGCTGTGGTGGGTTGTGGTGGGCTGGGACGGGCCGCGGTGGGCTGGGACGAGCCGCGGTGGGCTGGGACGGGCCGTGGTGGGCTGGGACGGGCCGTGGCGGAATGGGATGGGCTGTGGTGGGTTGGGACGGGCTGTGGTGGGCTGGGACGGGCTGGGACGGGCTGTGATGGGCGCGGACGGTCTGGGACGGTCTGTGGTGTGCTGGGACGAGCTCTGGTGGGTTGTGGAGAGCTGGGATGGGCTGTGACAGCCTGTGGTGGGCTGGGACGGGTTCTGGTGGTCTGGGACGAGCTGGGGCGGGCTGGGACGGGCTGTGGTGGGCTGGGACAAGCTGGGACGGGCTGCGGTGGGCTGGGACGGGCTGCGGTGGGCTGTGGTGGGCTATGGTGTGCTGGGACGAGCCGCGGTGGGCTGGGACGGGCCGTGGCGGAATGGGATGGGCTGTGGTGGGCTGGGACGGGCTGTGGTGGGCTGGGACGGGCTGTGACGGGCTGTCGTGGGCTGGGATGGGCTGGGATGGTCTGGGACGGGCTGTAGTGGGCTGTGGTGGTTTGTGGTGAGCTGTGGTGGGCTGGGATTGGCTTTGGTGGGCGGGGAGAGATTTTGCTGGGCGGGGACAGGCTGTGGTGGGCGGAGACGGGCTGTGGTGGGCCGTGGTGGGCTGTGGTGGACTGGGACGGGCTGTGGTGGGCTGTGGTGGGCTGGGACGGGCTGGGACGGGCTGTGGTGGGCTGGGACGGGCTGTGGTGGGCTGGGACGGGCTGGGACGGGTTGGCACGGGCTGGGACGGGCTGTGACGGGCTATGGTGGGCTGGGACAGGCTGTGGTGGGCTGGGACGGGCTATGGTGGGCTGGGACGGGTTGTGGTTCGCTGGGACAGGCCGTGGTGGGCTGGGACGGGCCGTGGTAAATTGGGACGGGCTGTGGTGGGCTGGGACGGGCTGTGGTGGGCCGTGGTGGGCTAGGACGGGCCGTGGTGGGCTGGGACGGGCTGTGGTAGGCTCGGACGGGCCGTCGTGGGCTGGGACGGGCCGTGGTGGGCTGGGACAGGCTGTGGTGGGCCGTAGTGGGCTGTGGTCGGCCGTGTTGGGCCGGGACAAGCTGTGGTGAGCCGGGACGGACCATGGTGGGCTGGGACGGGCTGGGACGGGTTGCGGTGGTCTGGGACGGGTTTCGGTGGGCTGGGATAAGCTGTGTTGGGCTGCGACGGGCTGTGGTAGGCTGGGATGAGCTGTGGAGGGTTGGGACGGGCTGTGGAGGGTTGTGGAGGGCTGTGCTGGGCTTGGACAGGCTGTGGTGGGCTGAGATGGGCCGTGGTGGTCCGTGGTGGGCTGGGACGGGCCGTGCTGGGCTAGGACGGGCTGTGGTGAACTGTGGTGGGCTGGGACGGGCCGTGGTGGGCTGGGACGGGCTGTGGTGGGCTGGGACGGGCTGTGGTGGGCTGGGACGGGCTGTGGCGGGCCGTAGTGGGCTGTGGCGGGCTGGGACGGGCTGTGGTGGTCTGTGACAAGCTCTTGTGGGCTGTGGTGGGCTGGGACGAGCTGTGGTGGGCTCTGGTGGGCTGGGACGGGCTGTGGTGGGCTGGGACGGGCTGCGGTGGGTTGTGGAGAGCTGGGACGGGCTGTGGTGGGGTGGGACGGGCTGTGACGGGCTGTGGTGAGCTGGGACGGGCTGTGGTGAGCTGGGACGGGCTGTGGTGGGCTGTGGTGGGCTGGGACGGGCTGTGGTGGGCTGTGGTGTGCTGTGGTGGGCTGGGACGGGCTGTGGTGGGCCGGGATGGGCCGTGGTGGGCTGTGGTGCGCCGTGTTTATCTGGGACGAGCTGTGGTGGGCCATGGCGGGCCGTGGTGGGCTGGGACGGGCCGTGGTTTGCCGTGGTGGGCTGAAACAGGCTGTGCTGACCTGTGGTGGGCTGTGGTGACCGGTGGTGGGCTGTGGTGACCGGTGGTGGGCTGTGGTGACCTGTGGTGGGCTGTGGTGGGCTGGGACGGGTTACGGTGGGCTGGGACGGGTTTCGGTGGGCTAGGACGGGCCGTGGTGGGCTGGGACGGGCTGTGGTGGGCTGAAACGGGTGGTGGGCCGGGTCGGTCTTTGGGGGGCCTAGACGGGCCGTGGTGGGCCGGGACGGGCCGTGGTGGGCTGTGGTGGGCTGTGGCGGTCTGGGACGGGCTATGGTCACTGGGACAGGCTGTGGTGGACTGTGGTGTGCTGGGACGGGCTGAGACGGGCTGGGACGAGCTGTGGCGGGCGGGGACGGGCTGTGGTGGTCGGGGACAGGCTGTGCCGGGCGGGGACAGGCTGTGGTGTGCTGGGACGGGATGGGACGGGCTGTGGTGGGCGGGGACAGTCTGTGGTGGGCTGTGGTGTGCTGGGACGGGCTGTGGTGGGCTGGGACGGGCTGTGGTCGGCTGGGACGGGCTGTGGTGGGCCGGGACGGGCTGTGGTGGGCCGTGGTGGGCAGGGACGGGCCGTGGTGGGCTCTGGTGGGCCGTTTTGGGCCTGGATGGGAAGTGGTGGGCTGTGGTGGGCCGTGGTGGGATGTGGCAGGCTGTGGTGGGCTGGGACGGGCCGTGGTGGGCTGTGGTGGGCCGTAGCTCGCTGCGGTGGGCCGTGGTGGGCTGGGACGTGCTGTGATGGGCTGGGACGTGCTATGGTGGACTGGGACGTGCTGTGTTGGGCTGGGACATGCTGTGTTGGGCTGTGGTGTGCTGGGATGGGCTTTGGTGGCCTGGGGCGGTCTGTGGTGGGCTGGGACAGGCTGTGACGGTCTGTGGTGGGCTGGGACAGGCTGTGGTGGGCTGGGACGGGCTGTGGTGGGCCGGTCTGTGGTGGGCTGGGACAGTCTGTGGTGGGCTGGGACGGGCTGTGGTGGGCGGGGACGGGCTGGGACAGGCTGGGACGGGCTGTGGTCGGCTGGGACGGGCTGTGGTGGGCTGGGACGGGCTGTGGTTGGCTGGGACGGGCTGCTGTGGGCTGGGACGTGCTGGGACGGGCTGGGACAGGCTGGGATAGGCTGAGACAGGCTGTGGTGGCCTGGGACATTCTGTGGTGGGCTGTGGTGTGCTCTGGTGGTCTGGAACGAGCTGTGGTTGGGGTGGGACGGGCTGGGACGGGCTGTGGTGGGCTGGGACAAGCTGTGGTGGGCGGGGACGGGCTGTGGTGGGCGGAGACGGGCTGTGGTGGGCGGAGACGGCCTGGGACGGTCTGTGGTGGGCTGGGACATTCTGTGGTGGGCTGTGGTGGGCTGGGAGGAGCAGGGATGGGGTGTGGTGGGCTGGGACGGGCTGTGGTGGGCGGTGACGGTCTGTGGTGAGCTGGGACAGGCTGGGAACGATGCGGTGGCTGTGGTGGGCTGGGAAGGGCCGTGGTGGGCTGAGGTGGGCCATGGTAGGCTGCGACGGACCGTGGTTGGCCGGGACGGACCGCTGTGGGCCGTGGTGGGCCGCGACGGGCTGTGGTGGGCCGCTACGAGCTGTGGTGGCCTTGTTCGGGCCGTGGTGGGCTTGTTCGGGCCGTGGTGGGCTGTTTCGGGCCGTGGTGTGCTGGGACGGGCCGTGGTGGGCTGGGACGGGCCGTTGTGGGCTGAGATGGGCCGTGGTGGGCTGGGACGGGCTGTGGTCGACTGGGACTGGCTGTGGTGAGCTGGGACGGGCTGTGGTGGGCTGGGACGAGCTGGGACGGGCTGTGGTGGGCTGGAACGAGCTGGGACGGGCTGTGGTGGGCTGGGACGAGCTGGGACGGGCTGTGGTGGGCTGGGACGAGCTGGGACGGGCTGGCACGGGCTGTGGTGGGCTGGTACGGTCTGACACTGCCTGGGACGGGCTGTGGTGGGCTGGGACGGGCTGTGGTGGCCTGGGACGGGCTGTGGTGGCCTGGGAAGAGCTGTTTTGGGTTGAGGCGGGTTCTGGTGGGCTGTGGTGGGCTGTGGTGGGCTGGGACGGGCTGGGACGGGCTGGGACGGGCTGTGGTGGGCTGGGACGGGCTAGTGGTGTGCTGGGACGGGCTGTGGTGGGCTGACACGGGCCGTGGTGGGCTGGGATGGGCCGTGGTGGGCTGGGACGGGCCGTGGTGGGCTGGGACGGGCTGTGGTGGGCCGGGACGGGCTGTGGTGGGCCGCGACGGGCCGTGGTGGGCCGGGCCGGGCCGTGCTGGGCCGGGACGCGCTGTGGTAAGCCTGGACAGGTTCTGGTGCGCCGGGACGGGCTGTGGTGGGCTGTGGTGGGCTGGGACGGGCTGTGGTGGGCTGTGGTGGACTGGGACGGGCTGTGGTGAGCTGGGACGGGCTGTGGTGGGCTCGGTCGGGCTGTGGTGGGCTCTGTCGGGCCGTGGTGGGCTGGGACGGGCCGTGGTGTGCCGGGACCGGCCGGGACGGGCTGTGGTGGGCCGGGACGGGCAGTGGTGGGCTGGGACGGGCAGTGGTGTGCTGGGACGGGCTGTGGTGAGCTTTGCTGGGCCGTGGTTAGCTGTGGTGGGCCGTGGTGGGCTGGGACGGGCCATGGTTGTCTGTGGTGGCCCGTGGTGGTCTGGGACAGGCTGTGGTGGGCTGTGGTGAGTTCTGGTGAGCTTGAGACGGGCTGTGGTGGGCTGGGACGGGCTGGGACGGGCTCTGGTGGTCTGGAAGAGGCTGGGACGGGCTGGGACAGGCTGTGGTGGGCTGGGATGGGCTGGCACGGGCTGTGGTGTGCTGTAGTGGCCTGTGGTGGGCTGGGACGGGCTGTGGTGGGCTGGGACGGGCTGTGGTGGACTGGGACAGGCTGTGGTTGACTGGGACGGGCTGTGGTGTGCTGGGACGGACTGTGGTGGGCTGGGACGGGCTGTGGTGAGCTGGGACGGGCTGTGGTGGGCTCGGTCGTGCTGTGGTGGGCTCGGTCGGGCCGTGGTGGGCTGGGACGGGCCGTGGTGTGCCGGGACGGGCCGTGGTGGGCCGTGGTGGGCTGGGACGGGCTGTGGCGGGCTGTGGTGGGCTGGGACAAGCTGTGGCGGGCTGTGGTTGGCTGGAACGAGCTGTAGTGGGCTGGGACGGGCTGTGGTGGGCTGGGACAGACAGTGGCGGTCTGCGGTAGGCTGTGGTGTGCTGTAATGGCCTGTGGTGGGCTGGGACGGGCTGTGGTGGGCTGGGACGGACTGTGGTGGGCCATGTTTGGCTGTGGTGGGTTGTGGTGGGCTGGGACAGGCTGTGGTGAGCTGAGACGGGCTCTGGTGGGCTGTGGTAGGCTGGGACGGGCTGTGGTGGGCTGGGACGGGCTGTGGTGGGCCGGGCCGGGCTGTGGTGGGCCGGGCCGGGCTGTGGTGGGCTGGGATGGGCCGTAGAGTGCCGGGACAGGCCGTGGTGGGTTGTGGTGGGCTGGGACAGGCTGTGGTGAGCTGAGACGGGCTCTGGTGGGCTGTGGTGAGCTGGGACGGGCTGTGGTGGGCTGGGACGGGCTGTGGTGGGCTGGGACGGGCTCTGGTGCGCTGTGGTGGGTTGTGGTGAGCTGAGACAGGCTGTGGGGGGTTGGGACGGGCTGTGGAGAGCTGTGGAGGGCTTTGGTGGGCTTGGACAGGCTGTGGTGGGTTGAGATCTGCCATGGTGGGCCGGGCCGGGCCGTGGTGGGCCGGGCCGGGCCGTGCTGGGCCGGGACCCGCTGTGGTAAGCCTGGACAGGTTCTGGTGCGCCGGGACGGGCTGTGGTGGGCTGTGGTGGGCTGGGACGGGCTGTGGTGGGCTGTGGTGGACTGGGACGGGCTGTGGTGAGCTGGGACGGGCTGTGGTGGGCTCGGTCGGGCTGTGGTGGGCTCTGTCGGGCCGTGGTGGGCTGGGACGGGCCGTGGTGTGCCGGGACCGGCCGGGACGGGCTGTGGTGGGCCGGGACGGGCAGTGGTGGGCTGGGACGGGCAGTGGTGTGCTGGGACGGGCTGTGGTGAGCTTTGCTGGGCCGTGGTTAGCTGTGGTGGGCCGTGGTGGGCTGGGACGGGCCATGGTTGTCTGTGGTGGCCCGTGGTGGTCTGGGACAGGCTGTGGTGGGCTGTGGTGAGTTCTGGTGAGCTTGAGACGGGCTGTGGTGGGCTGGGACGGGCTGGGACGGGCTCTGGTGGTCTGGAAGAGGCTGGGACGGGCTGGGACAGGCTGTGGTGGGCTGGGATGGGCTGGCACGGGCTGTGGTGTGCTGTAGTGGCCTGGGGTGGGCTGGGACGGGCTGTGGTGGGCTGGGACGGGCTGTGGTGGACTGGGACAGGCTGTGGTTGACTGGGACGGGCTGTGGTGTGCTGGGACGGACTGTGGTGGGCTGGGACGGGCTGTGGTGAGCTGGGACGGGCTGTGGTGGGCTCGGTCGGGCTGTGGTGGGCTCGGTCGGGCCGTGGTGGGCTGGGACGGGCCGTGGTGTGCCGGGACGGGCCGTGGTGGGCCGTGGTGGGCTGGGACGGGCTGTGGCGGGCTGTGGTGGGCTGGGACAAGCTGTGGCGGGCTGTGGTTGGCTGGAACGAGCTGTAGTGGGCTGGGACGGGCTGTGGTGGGCTGGGACAGGCAGTGGCGGTCTGCGGTAGGCTGTGGTGTGCTGTAATGGCCTGTGGTGGGCTGGGACGGGCTGTGGTGGGCTGGGACGGACTGTGGTGGGCCATGTTTGGCTGTGGTGGGTTGTGGTGGGCTGGGACAGGCTGTGGTGAGCTGAGACGGGCTCTGGTGGGCTGTGGTAGGCTGGGACGGGCTGTGGTGGGCTGGGACGGGCTGTGGTGGGCCGGGCCGGGCTGTGGTGGGCCGGGCCGGGCTGTGGTGGGCTGGGATGGGCCGTAGAGTGCCGGGACAGGCCGTGGTGGGTTGTGGTGGGCTGGGACAGGCTGTGGTGAGCTGAGACGGGCTCTGGTGGGCTGTGGTGAGCTGGGACGGGCTGTGGTGGGCTGGGACGGGCTGTGGTGGGCTGGGACGGGCTCTGGTGCGCTGTGGTGGGTTGTGGTGAGCTGAGACAGGCTGTGGGGGGTTGGGACGGGCTGTGGAGAGCTGTGGAGGGCTTTGGTGGGCTTGGACAGGCTGTGGTGGGTTGAGATCTGCCATGGTGGGCCGGGACGGGCCGTGGTGGGCCGGGCCGGGCCGTGCTGGGCCGGGACCCGCTGTGGTAAGCCTGGACAGGTTCTGGTGCGCCGGGACGGGCTGTGGTGGGCTGTGGTGGGCTGGGACGGGCTGTGGTGGGCTGTGGTGGACTGGGACGGGCTGTGGTGAGCTGGGACGGGCTGTGGTGGGCTCGGACGGGCTGTGGTGGGCTCTGTCGGGCCGTGGTGGGCTGGGACGGGCCGTGGTGTGCCGGGACCGGCCGGGACGGGCTGTGGTGGGCTGTGGTGGGCTAGGACGGGCTGTGGTGGGCTAGGACGGGCTGTTGTGGGCTGGCACTACCTGTGGCGGCCTGGGACGGGCTATGGTGGTCTGGGACGGGCTTTTTTGAGCTGGGACGGGCTGTGACGGGCCGTGGCGGGCTGGGACAGGCCGTGGTGGGCTGGTACGGGCCGTGGCGGGCTGGGATGGGCCGTGGGGGGCTGGGACGGGCCGTGGCGGGCTGTGACGGCCTGTGACGGGCTGTGGTGGCGTCTGGTGGACCATGGTGGGTTGTGGCGGGCCGTGGTGGGCCGTGGCGGGCAGGTACAGGCTGTGGTGGGCCGTGGTAGGCCGTGGTGGGCGGTGGTGGGCTGTGGTGGGCTCTGGTGGGCTGTGGTGGGCTGTGGTCGGCTGGGACTAGCTGTGGCAGGCTGGGACGGGCTGTGCTGGGCTTGGATGGTCTGTGGTGGGCTGGGACGGGCTCTGGTGGGTTGGGACAAGCTGTGGTTGGCTGGGACCGTCTGAGATGAGCTGGGATTGGCTGTGGTGGCCTGTGGTAAACTGTGGTGGGGTGTGGTGGGCTGGGACGGGCTGTGGTGGGCTGGGACGGGCTGTGGTGGGCTGGGACGGGCTCTGGTGGGCTGGGACGGGTTGTGGTTGGCTGGGACGGGTTGTGGTTGGCTGGGACCGTCTGCGATGGGCTGGGATGGGCTGTGGTGGCCTGTGGTGGGCTGTGGTGGGCTGGGACGGGCTGTGGTTGGCTGGGACGGGCTGTTGTGGGCTTCGGTGGGCTGTGGTCTGCTGGGATAAGCTGTGGTAAGCTGGGACGGGCTGTTGCGGGCCAGGATGGGCTGTGGCGGGCTGGGACGGGCATTGATGGGCCGGGGTGGGCACTGGCGGGCCGTGGTGGACCATGGCGGGACGGGACGGGCAGTGGTTGGCTCTGGTGGGCCGTGGTGGGCTGTGGTGGGCTGTGGTGGCCTGTGGTGGGCCGTGGGAGGCCGAGATGGGCCGTGTTGTCTGGGACGGGCTGTGGTAGACTTGGATGGGCTGTGGTGGGCTGTGGTGGGCCGTGGTGGGCCGTGACAGGCCTTGTTGTGCCGTGGCGGGCAGTGGTTGGCCGTGGCTTGTCGCGACGGCCCGTGGAGGCCCGTAATGGGCCATGGCGGGCCGTGGTGGGCTGTGGGGGGCCGTAGTGGGTTGTGGCGGGCCGTGGTGCTCCGTGGCTAGCCGAGACGGTCCGTGGTGGGCTGTGTCGGGCTGGGACCGGCTGTGGTGGGCTGTTGTGGGCTGTGGTGGGCTGGGACGGGCTGTGGTGGGCAGTGGTAGGCTAGGACGGGCTGTGGTGTGCTGGGACGGGCTGTGGTGGGCTGTGGTGGGTTGTGGTAGGCTGGGACAGGCTGTGGTGGGCTGGGAGGGGCTGTGGCGGGCTGGGACAGTCTGTAGCGGCCTGGGACAGGCTGTGGTGGGCCGTGGTGGGCCGTGGCGGGCTGGGCCAAGCAGTGGTGGGCTGTAGTGGGCCCTGGTGGGCTGGGACGGGCTGTGGAGGGCTGGGACGGGCTGTGGTGGGCTGGGATGGGCCGTGGTGGGCTGTGGTGGGCCGCGATGAGCTGTGGTGGGCTGGGACAGGCCGTGGTGGGCCATGGTGGGCTGTGGCAGGCCTGGGTGGGCTGTGGCGGGCCGTGGTGGGCCGTGGCGGGCTGGGACGGGCTGTGGTGGGCTGGGACGGGCTGGGACGTGCTCTGGAGGGCTGTGGTGGGCTGGGACGGGCTGTGGAGGGCTGTAGTGAGCTGGGACAAGCTGTGATGGGCTGTGGTGGGCTGTGGTGGGCTGGGACGGGCTGTGGCGGTCTTGGATGGGCTGTGGCATGCCAAGACGGGCTGTGGCGGTCTGGGACGGCTTGTGACGGGCTGTGGTGGGTTGTGGCGGGCCGTGGTGGGCCGTGGCCGGCCAGGACGGACAGTGGTGGGCTGTGGTGGGTTGTGGTGGGCCTTTGCGGGCCGTGGTGGGCCGTGGTGGGCCGTGGTGGGCTGTGGAGGGCTGTGGAGGGCTGTGACGGACTGTGGTGGGCTGGGACGTGCTGTGGAGGGCTGTGGTGGGCTGGGACGGGCTGTGGTGGGCTGGGACGGGCTGTGGAGCGCTGTATTGGGCTGGGACAAGCTGTGGTGAGCTGGAACGGGCTGTGATGGGCTGTGGCGGGCTGAGACGGGCTGTGATGGGCCGTGGTGGGCTGTGTCGGGATGTGGTGGGCTGTGTCGGGCTGGGATGGGCTTTGACGGGCCGTGGTGGGCTCTGGCAAGGCGTGGTGGGCCGTGGTAGTCCGTGACGGGTCAGGGTGGTCTGTTGCGGGCATGGACGGGCAGTGGTGGGCTGTGGTGGGACGTGGTGGGCCGTGGCAGGCAGGGACGGGCAGTGGTGGGCTGTGGTGGGACGTGGTGGGCTGTGGTTGGCTGGTACGGGCTGTGGTGGGCTGGGACAGTCTGTGGAGGGCTGTAGTGGGCTGGGACAAGCTGTGGTGGGCTGGGACGGGCTGTGGTGGGCTGTGGTGGGCTGGGACGTGCTCTGGAGGGCTGTGGTGGGCTGGGACGGGCTGTGGAGGGCTGTGACGGGCTAGTGGTGGGCTGTGGCGGGCCGTGGAGGGACTGTGGAGGGCTGTGGTGCGCTGTGGTGGGCTGGGACGGGTTGTGGTGGGCTGTAGTGGGCTGGGACGGGTTGTGGTGGGCTTGGACGGGCTTTGGTGAGCTGGGACGGGCTGTGGTGGGCTGTTACAGGCTGTGGTGGTCTGTAGTGGGCTGTGACGGGCTGTGGTGGGCTGTGACGGGCTGTGGTGGGCTGGGGACAGGCTGTGGTGGTCTGGGACAGGCTGTGACAGGCCGTGGTGTGCTCTGGCGGGCCATTATGGGCCGTGGTAGGCCGTGGCAGGCCGTGGCAGGCTGTGGTGGGCTGTGGCGGGCTGTGGCGGGCTGGGACAGGCTGCAGTGAGCTGTGCTAGTCTGGGACAAGCTGTGGTGGGCTGGGACGGGCTTTGGTGAGCTGGGATGGGCTGTGGTGGGCTGGGATATGCTGTGGTGGGCTGGGATGGGCTGTGGTGGTTTGGGACGGGCTGTGGTGGTCTGTGGTGGTCTGTGGTGGGCTGGGACGGGCTGTGGCGGTCTTGGATGGGCTGTGGCGTGCCAAGACAGGCTGTGGCGGTCTGTGACGGCCTGTGACAGGCTGTGGTGGGGTCTGGTGGACAATGGTGGGTTGTGGCGGGCCGTGGTGGGCCTTGACGGGCCGTGGCGGGCCGTGGAGGGAATGTGGAGGGCTGTGGTGCACTGTGGTGGGCTGTGGTGGGCTGGGACTAGCTGTGGCAGGCTGGGACGGGCTGTGGTGGGCTGTAGTGGGCTGGGACGGGTTGTGGTGGGCTTGGACAGGCTTTGGTGAGCTGGGACGGGCTGTGGTGGGCTGTGGTGGGCTGGGATGGGCTGTGGTGGGCTGGGACGCGCTGTGGTGGGCTGGGACGGGCTGTGGTGGGCTGGGACGGGCTGTGGTGGGCTGGGACGCGCTGCGGTGGGTTGGGAAGGGCTGGGACGGGCTGTGGTGGGCCAGGACCGGCCTTGGTTGGCCATGACGGGCCGTGGTGGGCCGGGCCGGGCTGTAGTGGGCGGGGACAAGTTGTGGTGGCCTGGGACAGGCTGTGGTGAGCAGGGAAGGGCTGTGGTGGCCTGGGACGGGCTGGGACGGGCTGTGGTGGGCGGGGACGGGCTTTGCTGGGCTCTGGTGGGCTGGAACGGGCTCTGGTGGGCTGGGACGGGCTGTGGTGGGCTTGGACGGGCTGTGGTGGGTTGTGGTGAGCTGAGACGGGCTGTGGTGGGCTGTATTGGGCTGTGGTGGGCTGTATTGGGCTGTGGCGGGCTGGGACGGGCTGTGGCAGGCTGGGACGGGCTGTGGTGGGCTGTGGTGGGACGGGACGGGCTGTGGTGGGCTGGGACGGGCTGTGGTGGTCTACGGTAGCCTGTGGTGTGCTGTAGTGGCCTGTGGTGGGCTGGGACGGGCTGTGGTGGGCTGGGGCGGGCTGTGGTGGGCTGTGGTGGGACGGGACGGGCTGTGGTGGGCTGGGACAGGCTGTGGTTGGCTGGGACGGGCTGTGGTGGGACGGGACGGGCTGTGATGGGACAGGAGGGGCTGTGGTGTACCGGGACGGGCTGTGGTGGGCTGGGACGCGCTGTGGTGCACTGGGACAAGTTGTGGTGAGCTGGGACGAGCTGTGGTGAGCCGTGGTGGGCCGTTGTGGGCTGGGACGGGCCGTGGTGAACTGTGGTGTGTTGGGACGGGCTGTGGGGGGCTGGGTCGGGCTAAGACGGGCTGTGGTGGGCTGGGACGGGTCGCAGTGGGCTGGGACGGGCTGTGGTGAACTGTGGTGGGTTGGGACGGGCTGTGGGGGGCTGGGTCGGGCTAAGACGGGCTGTGGTGGGCTGGGACGGGTCGCAGTGGGCTGGGACGGGCTGTGGTGAACTGTGGTGGGTTGGGACGGGCTGTGGGGGGCTGGGTCGGGCTAAGACGGGCTGTGGTGGGCTGGGACGGGTCGCAGTGGGCTGGGACGGGCTCGGACATGCTGGGACGGGCTGTGGTGGGCTGAGGTGGGCCCTGGTAGGCTGTGCTGGGCTGTGCTGGGCTGTGGTGGGCTGGGACGGGCCGTGGTGGGCCGTGGTGGGCTGTGGTGGGCTGAGACGTACTGTGGTGGGCTGTGGTGTGCTGTGGTGGGCTGGGACGGGCTGTGGTGGGCTGTGGAGGGCTGGGACAGGCCGTGGTGTGCTGTGGTGGGCTGTGGTAAGCTGGGACGGGCTCTGGTGGGCTGGGACTGTCTGTGGTGAGCTGTGGTGGGCTGGGACGGGCTGTGGTGGTCTGTGACAAGCTGTGGTGGGCTGTGGTGGGCTGGGACGGGCTGTGGTGAGCTGTGGTGGGCTGGGACTGGCTGTGGTGGGCTGGGACAGGCTATCACTGGCTGTGGTGGGCTGGTATTGGCTGGCACGAACTGGGACGGGCCGTGGTGGGCTGGGACGGGCCGTGGTGGTCTGGGACGGGCCGTGGTGGGCTGGGACGGGCTGTGGTGGGCCGCGGTGGGCCGTTGTGGGCTGGGACCGGCCGTGGTGAACTGTGGTGAGCTGTGGTGGGCTGGGATGGGCTGTGGGGGGCTATGACGGGATGTGGTGAGCTGGGACAGGCTGTGGTGAGCTGGATCGGGCTGAGACGGGCTGTGGTGGGCCGGGACGGGCTGGGACGGGCTGTGGTGGGCTGTGGTGGGCTGGGACGAGCTGTGGTGGTCTATGGTGGGATGGGACGGGCTGGGACAGGATGTGGTGGGCCGCAATGGACTGGGACAGGCTGGGACGGGCTGTGGTGGGCTGGGACAAGCTGTGGTGGGCTGTGGTGGGCTGAAACGGGCTGTGGTGGGCTGGGATGCGCTGTGGTGGGCTGCGATGCGCTGTGGTGGGCTGGGACGTGCTGTGGTGGGCTGGGAAGGGCTGGGACGGGCTCTGGTGGGCCGGGACGGGCTGTGGTGGGACGGGATGGGCTATGGTGGGCCGGGACAAGCTGTGGTAGGTTGGGACGGGCTCTGGTGGACTGGAACGGCCTCTGCTGGGCTGGAACAGGCCGTGGTGGGCTGGGATGGGCTGTGGTGGGGTGTGGTGAGCTGAGACGGTCTGGGAGGGGCTGAAACGGGCTGGGCCGGCTCTGGGGGTCTGGGAGGGGCTGGGAAGGCCTGTGGTGGGCTGGGACGAGCTGGGACGGGCTGGGACGGGCAGTGGTGGGCTGGGACGGGCAGTGGTGGGCTGGGACGGGCTGTGGTGGGCTTAGGTGGGCCGCGGTGGGCCTGGACGGACCATGGTGGGCCGGGACGGGCGGTGATGGGCCTGGACGGGCCGTTGTGGACCGTACTGGGCTGGGACGGGCAGTGGTGGGCCGGGACGTGCTGTTGTAGGCTGTGGTGGGCTGGGACGGGCTGTGGTGGGCTGGGACGGGCTGTGGTGGGCTGGGACGCGCTGTGGTGGGCTGGGACGCGCTGTGGTGGGCTGGGACGCGCTGTGGTGGGCTGGGAAGGGCTGGGACGGGCTGTGGTGGGCTGGGACAGGCCGTGGTGGGCCAGGACCGGCCTTGGTTGGCCGTGACGGGCCGTGGTGGGCTGGGCCGGGCCGTAGTGGGCGGGGACAAGTTGTGGTGGGTGGGGACAGGCTGTGGTGAGCAGGGAAGGGCTGTGGTGGCCTGGGACGGGCTGTGGTGGGCTGGGGTGGGCCGCGGTGGGCCGGGACGGACCATGGTGGGCCGGGACGGGCGGTGATGGGCCTGGACGGGCCGTGGTGGACCGTAGTGGGCTGGGACGGGCTTTGGTGGGCCGGGAAGTGCTGTTGTAGGCTGTGGTGTGCTGGGACGGGCTGTGGTTGGCTGGGACGGGCTGTGGTGGGCTGGGACGGGCTGTGGTGGGCTGGGACGGGCTGTGGTGGGCTGGGACGCGCTGTGGTGGGCTGGGACGCGCTGTGGTGGGCTGGGACGGGCTATGGTGGGCGTGGACGCGCTGTGGTGGGCTGCGACGCGCTGTGGTGGGCTGGGATGGGCTGTGGTGGGCTGGGACAGGCTCTGGTGGGCCGGTACGTGCTGTGGTAGGCTGTGGTGTGCTGGGATGGGCTGTCGTGGGCTGGGAAGGGCTGTGGTGGGCTGGGACGGGCTGTGGTGGGCTGGGACGGGCTGTGTTGGGCTGGGACGGGCTGTGGTGGGCTAAGGTGGGCTGTGGAGGGCTGGGACGGGCTGTGGTGGGCTGGGACGGGCTGTGGTGGTCTGCGGTAGGCTGTGGTGTGCTGTAGTGGCCTGTGGTGGGCTGGGACGGGCTGTGGTGGGCCGTGTTTGGCTGTGGTGGGTTGTGGTGGGCTGGGACAGGCTGTGGTGAGCTGAGACGGGCTGTGGTGGGCTGGGACAGGATGTGGTGGGCTGGGCCGGGCTGTGGTGGGTTGGGACGGGCTCTGGTGCGCTGTGTTGGGTTGTGATGAGCTGAGACAGTCTGTGGTGGGTTGGGACGGGCTGTGGAGAGCTGTGGAGGGCTGTGGTGGGCTTGGACAGGCTGTGGTGGGTTGAGATCTGTCGTGGTGGGCCGTGGTGGGCTGGGACAGGCCGTGGTGTGCTGGGATGGGCCGTGGTGGGCTGGGACGGGCTGTGGTGGGCTGGGACGGGCTGTGGTGGGCTGGGACGGGCTGTGGTGGGCTGTGGTGGGCTGGGATGGGCTGTGGTGGGCTGGGACGGGCTGTGGTGGGCCGGGACGGACTGGGACGTGCTGTGGTGGGCTGTGGTGGGCTGGGACGAGCTGTGGTGGGCTGTGGTGGGATGAGACGGGCTGGGACGGGCTTTGGTGGGCTGGGACAGGCTGTGGTGGGCTGGGACGGGCTGGGACGGGCTGTGGTGGGCTGGGACGGGCTGTGGTGGGCTGGGACAGGCTGGGATGAGCTGTGGTGGGCTGGGACGAGTTCTGGTGGGCTGGGACGGGCTGAGATGGGCTGGCACGGGCTGGGACGCCTTGGACGGGCTGTGGTGGGCGGTGACGGGTTGTGGTGGGCGGGGACGGGCTTGGACGTGCTGTGGTGGTCGGGGACGGGCTGAGGTGGGCGGGCACGGTCCGTGGTGGGCTGGAACAGGCTGTGGTGGGTTGGGACGGGCTGTGGTAAGCTGTAATGGGCTGTGGTGGGTTGTGGTGGGCTGGGCTGGGCCGTGGTGGGTTGGGACGGGCCGTGGTGGGCCAGGACCGGTCTTGGTTGGCTGGGACGGGCCGTGGTGGGCCGGGAAGGGCCGTAATGGGCGGGGACAAGTTGTGGTGCGCGGGGACAAGTTGTGGTGGGCGGGGCCGGGCTGTTGTGGGCGGGGATCAGCTGTGGTGGGCGGGGACGGGCTTTGGCGGGCTGTGGTGGGCTGGAACGGACTCTGGTGGGCTGGGACGGGCTGTGGTGGGCTGGGACAAACTCTGGTGGGCTGGGACAAACTGTGGTGGTCTGTGGTGGGCTGAGACGGGCTGTGGTGGGCTGGCACGGGCTCTGGTGGGCTGGGACAAGTTGTGGTGGGCTGTGGTGGGCTGAGACGGGCTGTGGTGGGCTGCGGTAGGCTGTGGTGTGCTTTAGTGGCCTGTGGTGGGCTGGGACAGGCTGTGGTGAGTTGAGACGGGCTGTGGTGGGCTGGGACAGGATGTGGTGGGCTGGGCCGGGCTGGGATGAGCTGTGGTGGGCTGGGACGGGCTGTGGTGGGCCGGGAAGTGCTGTTGTAGGCTGTGGTGTGCTGGGACGGGCTGTGGTTGGCTGGGACGGGCTGTGGTGGGCTGGGACGGGCTGTGGTGGGCTGGGACGGGCTGTGGTGGGCTGGGACGGGCTGTGGTGGGCTGGGACGTGCTGTGGTGGGCTGGGACGCGCTGTGGTGGGCGTGGACGCGCTGTGGTGGGCTGCGACGCGCTGTGGTGGGCTGGGATGGGCTGTGGTGGGCTGGGACAGGCTCTGGTGGGCCGGTACGTGCTGTGGTAGGCTGTGGTGTGCTGGGATGGGCTGTCGTGGGCTGGGAAGGGCTGTGGTGGGCTGGGATGGGCTGGGATGGGCTGGGACATGCTGGGACGGTCTGTGGTGGACTGGGACGGTCTGTGGTGTGCTGGGACAGGCTGGGATGGGCTGCGACGGGCTGGGATGGGCTGGAACGGGCTGTGGTGTGCTGGGACGGGCTGTGGTGGGCTGCGACAGGCTGCGATGGGCTGGGACGGGCTGGGACGTGCTGTGGTGTGCTGGGACGGGCTGGGACGAGCTGGGACGGGCTGGGACAAGCTGTAGTGTGCTGGGACGGGCTGTGGTGGGCGGGGACGGGCTGTGGTGGGCTGGGACGGGCTGTGGTGGGCTGGGACGGGCTGTGGTGGGCTGTGGTGGGTTCTGGTGAGCTTGAGACGGGCTGTGGTGGGCTGGGATTTGCTGGGACGGCTGGGACGGGCTATGGTGGACTGGGACGGGTTACGGTGGGCTGGGACGGGCTGCGGTGGGCTGGGACGGGCTGCGGTGGGCTGGGACGGGCTGCGTTGGGCTGGGAAGTGCTGGGACGGTCTGGGACGAGCTGGGAAGGGCTGTGGTGGGCGGGGACGGGCTGTGGTGGGCGGGGACGGGCTGTGGTGGGCTGGGACGGGCTGTGGTGGGCTGGGACGGGCTGTGGTGGGTTGTGGTGAGCTGGGACGGGCTGCGACGGGCTGTGGTGGGCTGTGGTAAACTGGGACGGGCTGTGTTGGGCTGGGACGGATGTGTTGGGCTGGGACGAGCTGTGATGAGCTGAGTCGGGCTGTGGTGGGCTGGGATTTGCTGGGACGGCTGGAACGGGCTATGGTGGGCTGGGACGGGCTGTGGTTGGCTGTGGTGGGTTGTGGTGAGCTGGGACATTCTGTGGTGGGCTGGAATGGGCTGGGACGGGCTGTGGTGAGCTGAGACGAACTGTGGTGGGCTGTGATGGATTCTGGGGGGCTGTGGTGATCTCTGGTGTGCTGTGGTGGCCTGTGGTGGGCTGGGACGGGCTGTGGTGGGCTCTGGTGGGCTCTGGTGGTCTGGAACGGGCTGTGGTGGGCTGGGACGGGCTGGAACGGGCTGTGGTGGGCTGTGGTGTGCTGGGACGGGCTGTGGTGTGCTGGGACGGGCTGTGGTGTGCTGGGACGGGCTGTGGTGGGCTGGGACGGGCTGTGGTAAACTGGGACGGGCTGTGGTAAACTGGGACGGGCTGGGACGGGCTGGGACGGGCTGTGGTGGTCTGGGACGGGCTGTGGTGGGCTGGGACAGGCTGTGATGGACTGGGACAGGTTCTGGGGGGCTGTGGTGATCTCTGGTCTGCTGTGGTGGCCTGTGGTGGGCTGTGGTGGGCTCTGGTGGGCTCTGGTGGTCTGGAACGGGCTGGGACGGGCTGTGGTGGGCTGGGACGGGCTGGGACGGGCTGTGGTTGGCTGGGACGGGCTGGGACGGGCTGTGGTGGGCTGGGACGGGCTGTGGTGGGCTGGGACGGGCTGTGATGGGCTGTGATGGGTTCTGGGGGTCTGTGGTGATCTCTGGTGTGCTGTGGTGGCCTGTGGTTGGCTGGGACGGGCTGTGGTGGGCTGGGACGGGCTGTGGTGGGCTGGGACGGGCTGTGGTTTGCTGGGATGGGCTGTGGTGGGCTGTGGTGGGCTGAAAAGGGCTGTGGAGGGCTGGGACGGGCTGTGGTGGGCTGAGACGGGCCGTGGTGGGCTGGGACGGGCTGTGGTGGGTCGTGTTTGGCTGTGGTGGGTTGTGGTGGGCTGGGACAGGCTGTGGTGAGTTGAGACGGGCTGTGGTGGGCTGGGACAGGATGTGGTGGGCTGGCCGGGCTTTGGTGGGTTGGGACGGGCTCTGGTGCGCTGTGTTGGGTTGTGATGAGCTGAGACAGTCTGTGGTGGGTTGGGACGGGCTGTGGAGAGCTGTGGAGGGCTGTGGTGGGCTTGGACAGGCTGGGGTGGGTTGAGATCTGTCGTGGTGGGCCGTGGTGTGCTGGGACGGGCCGTGGTGTGCTGGGATCGGCCGTGGTGGGCTGGGCTGGGCCGTGGTGGGCCGGGACGGGCCTTGGTGGGCCGGGACGGTCCGTGGTAATCTGGGACGGTCCGTGGTGGGCTGGGACCGGCTGTGGTGGGCTGGGACCGGCTGTGATGGGCTGGGACGGGCTGTGGTGGGCTGGGACGGGCTGTGGTGGGCTGGGACGGGATGCGGTGGGCTGGGACGGGATGCGGTGAGCCGTGGTGGGCTGGGACAGGCTGTGGTGGGCTATGACATGCCGTGGTGGGCCGTGGTGAACTGTGGTGGGCTGTGGTAAGCCGTGGTGGGTTGTGGTGGGCCGTGGTGGGCTGTGGTCGGACGTGGTGGGCTGGGACAAGCTGTGGTGGGCCGGGACCGGCCTTGGTTGGCCGTGACGGGCCGTGGTGGGCCGGGCCGGGCTGTAGTGGGCCGGGTCAAGTTGTGGTGGGCGGGGACAGGCTGTGGTGAGCAGGGAAGGGCTGTGGTGGCCTGGGACGGGCTGTGGTGAGCGGGGACGGGCTGTGGTGGGCGGGGACGGGCTTTGGTGGGCTCTGGTGGGCTGGGACGGGCTCTGCTGGGCTGGAACGGGCTGTGGTAAGCTGTAATGGGCTGTGGTGGGCTTGGACGGGCTGTGGTGGGCTGTGACGAGCTGAGATGGGCTGGGACGGGCTGGGACGGGCTGTGGTGGGCTGTATTGGGCTATGGTGGGCTGTGGTGGGCTGGGACGGGCTGTGGCGGGCTGTGGTGGGCTGGGACGAGCTGTGGTGGGCTGGGACGGGCTGTGGTGGGCTGGGACGGGCTGTGGCGGGCTGGGACGGGCTGTGGTTGGCTGTGGTGGGACGGGACGGGCTGTGGTGTGCCGGGACGGGCTGTGGTGGGCTGAGACGGGCTCTGGTCGGCCGGGACGGGCTGTGGTGGGACGTGATGGGCTGTGGTGTGCCGGGACGGGCTGTGGTGGGCTGTGGTGGGACGGGACGGGCTGTGGTGGGCTGGGACGCGCTGTGGCGGGCTGTGGTGGGCTGGGACGAGCTGTGGTGGGCTGGGACGGGCTGTGGTGGGCTGGGACGGGCCGTGGTGGTCTTGGACGCGCTGTGGTGCGCTGGGATGAATTGTGGTGGGCTGGGACGGGATGTCGTGATCCGGGTCGGGCTGTGGTGGGCTGGGACGGGCTGTGGTGGGCCCTGGTGGGCCGTTGTGGGCTGGGACGGGCCTGGGTGAAGTGTTGTGGGCTGGGACGGGCTTTGGTGGGCCGGGACGTGCTGTTGTAGGCTGTGGTGTGCTGGGACGGGCTGTGGTGGGCTGTGGTGGGCTGGGATGGGCTGGCACGGGCTGGGACGGGCTGTGGTGGGCTGGGACGCGCCGTGGTGGGCTGGGACGGGCCATGGTGGGCTTGGACGGGCTGTGGTGCGCTGGGACGAATTGTGGTAGGCTGGGACGGGATGTCGTGGTCCGGGTCGGGCAGTGGTGGGCTGGGACGGGCCGTGGTGAACTGTGGTGAGCTGTGGGGGGCTGGGACGGGGTGTGGGGGGCTATGACGGGATGTGGTGAGCTGGGACGGGCTGTGGTGGGCTGGGTCGGGCTGAGACGGGCTGTGGTTGGCTGGGACGAGCTGTGGTGGGCTGTGGTGTGCTGGGACGGGCTGTGGTGTGCTGGGACGGGCTGTGGTGTGCTGGGACGGTCTGTGGTGGGCTGGGACGGGCTGTGGTTGGCTGGGACGGGCTGTGGTGGGCCGGGACGGGCTGTGGTGGGCTGGGACTGGCTGTGGTGGGCCGGGACGGGCAGTGGTGGGCCGGGACGGGCAGTGGTGGGCCGGGACGGTCCGTGGTAATCTGGGACAGGCCGTGGTGGGCTGGGACGGGCTGTGGTGGGCTGGGACTGGCTGCGGTGGGCTGTGGTGGGCTTGGACAGGCTGTGGTGGGCTGGGATGGGCTGTGATGGGCTGTGGTCGTCTGGGACAGGCTGGGACGTGCTGTGGTGGGCTGAGATGTACTGTGGTGGGCTGGGACGGTCTGTGGTGGGGTGTGGAGGGCTGTTACAGGCCGTGGTGGGCTGTGGTGGGCTCTGGTAAGATGGGACGGGCTCTGGTAGGCTGGGACGGTCTGTGTTGAGCTGTGGTGGGCTGGGAAGGGCTGTGGTGGGCTGGGACAGGTTGTGGTGGGCTGTGGTGGGCTGGGAAGGGCTGTGGTGGGCTTGGACAGGCTCTGATGGGTTGTGGTGGGCTGGGAAGGGCTGTGGTGGGCTGTGGTTGGATGGGACGGCCTGGGACAGAGTAGGACGGGCTGTGGTGGGGTGGGATGGGCTGCGGTGGTCTGGGACGGGCTCTGGTGGGCTGCGACGGGCTGGGGTGGGCCGGGACGGGCCGTGGTGGGCTGTAGTGCGCCGTGTTTAGCTGGGATGGGCCGTTGTGAACCGTGGTGTGCTGTGGTGGGCCATGGCGGGCCGTGGTTGGCCGTGGTGGGCCGGGACGGGCCATGGTTAGCCGTGGTGGGCTGAAACAGGCTGGGACGGTCTGCGGTGGGCTGGGACGGGCTGTGGTGGGCTGGGACGGGCTGTGGTGGGCTGTGGCGGGGTCTGGTAAGCTGGGACGGGCTCTGGTAGGCTGGGACGGTCTGTGTTGAGCTGTGGTGGGCTGGGACGGCCTGTGGTGGGCTGGGACAAGCTGTGGTGGGCTCTGGTGGGCTGGGACGGGCTGTGGTGGGCTGTGGTGGGCTGGGACGGGCTGTGGTGGGCTGGGACAGGCTGGCACAGGCTGTGGTGGGCTGGTATTGGCTGGCACGGGCTGGGACGGGCCGTGGTGGGCTGGGACGGGCCGTGGTGGGATGGGATGGGCTGTGGTGCGCTGGGACGAATTGTGGTGGGCTGGGACGGGATGTTGTGGTCCGGGTCGGGCTGTGGTGGGCTGGGACGGGCTGTGGTGTGCCGTGGTGGGCCGTTGTGGGCTGGGACGGGCCGTGGTGAACTGTGGTGAGCTGTGGTGGGCTGGGACGGGGTGTGGGGGGCTATGACGGGATGTGGTGAGCTGGGACGGGCTGTGGTGGGCTGGGTCGGGCTGAGACGGGCTGTGGTGGGCTGGGACGAGCTGTGGTGGGCTGGGACAGGCAGTGGTGGGCCGGGACGGTCCGTGGTAATCTGGGACGGGCCGTGGTGGGCTGGGACGGGCTGTGGTGGGCTGGGACTGGCTGCGGTGGGCTGTGGTGGGCTTGGACAGGCTGTGGTGGGCTGGGATGGGCTGTGGTGGGCTGTGGTCGTCTGGGACAGGCTGGGACGTGCTGTGGTGGGCTGAGATGTACTGTGGTGGGCTGTGGTGGGCTGGGACGGTCTGTGGTGGGGTGTGGAGGGCTGTTACAGGCCGTGGTGGGCTGTGGTGGGCTCTGGTAAGATGGGACGGGCTCTGGTATACTGGGACGGTCTGTGTTGAGCTGTGGTGGGCTGGGAAGGGCTGTGGTGGGCTGGGACAAGCTGTGGTGGGCTCTGGTGGGCTGGGACGGGTTGTGGTGGGCGGTGGTTGGCTGGGAAGGGCTGTGGTGGGCTTGGACAGGCTCTGATGGGTTGTGGTGGGCTGGGAAGGGCTGTGGTGGGCTGTGGTTGGATGGGACGGCCTGGGACAGAGTAGGACGGGCTGTGGTGGGGTGGGATGGGCTGCGGTGGTCTGGGACGGGCTGTGGTGGGCTGGGACGGGCTGTGGTGGGCTGCGACGGGCTGGGGTGGGCCGGGCCGGGCCGTGGTGGGCTGTAGTGCGCCGTGTTTAGCTGGGACGGGCCGTGGTGAACCGTGGTGTGCTGTGGTGGGCCATGGCGGGCCGTGGTTGGCCGTGGTGGGCCGGGACGGGCCATGGTTAGCCGTGGTGGGCTGAAACAGGCTGGGACGGTCTGCGGTGGGCTGGGACGGGCTGTAGTGGGCTGGGACGGGCTGTGGTGGGCTGGGAAGGGCTGTGGTGGCCTGTGACAGGCTGGCACGGGCTGTGGTGGGCTAGTATTGGCTGGCACGGGTTGGGACGGTCCGTGGTGGGCTGGGACGGGCTTTGGTGGACTGGGACGGGCCGTGGTGGGCTGGGATGGGCTGTGGTGCGCTGGGACGAATTGTGGTGGGCTGGGACAGGATGTTGTGGTCCGGGTCGGGCTGTGGTGGGCTGGGACGGGCTGTGGTGTGCCGTGGTGGGCCGTTGTGGGCTGGGACGGGCCGTGGTGAACTGTGGTGAGCTGTGGTGGGCTGGGACGGGGTGTGGTGGGCTGGGACGAGCTGTGGTGGGCTATGGTGGGATGGGACGGGCTGTGGTGGGCTGGGACGGGCTGTGTTGGGCTCGGAAGGGCTGTGGTGGGCTGGGACGGGCTGGCACGGGCTGTGGTGGGCTGGAATTGACTAGCACGGGCTGGGATGGGCCGTGGTGGGCTGGGACGGGCCGTGGTGGGCTGGGACGGGCCGTGGTGGGCTGGGACGGGCCGTGGTGTGCTGGGGACGAATTGTGGTGGGCTGGGACGGGATGTCGCTGGGACAGGCTGTGGTGGGCCGGGCCGGGCTGTGGTGGGCTGGGAAGGGGTGGGACGGGCTGTGGTGGGCTGGGATGGGCCGTGGTGGGCTGGGACCGGCTGTGGTGGGCTGGGATGGGCTGTGGTGGGCTAGGACGGGCTCTGGTGTGCTGGGACAAGTTGTGGTGGGTTGTGGTGCGCTGTATTGGGCCGGACCGGGCTGTGGTGGGCCGGAACAGGCTGTGGTGGACTGGGACAGGCTGTGGTGGGATGGGAAGGCCTGGGACGGGCTGGGACGGGCTGTGCTGGGCGGGGACGGGCTGTGGTCGGTGGGGACGGGCTGTGGTGAGCAGGGAAGGGCTGTGGTGGTCTGGGACGGGCTGGGACGAGCTGTGGTGGTCTGGGATGGGCTGTGGTGGGCTGTGACGGGCTTGGTCGGGCTGTGGTAGGCTGTGGTGGATTTTGGCAGGCTGTGGTGGGCTGTGAGAGGCTGTGGTGAGCTGGGACGGGCTGTGGTGGGCAGTGGTGGGCTGTGGTGGGCTGGGACAAGCTGTGGTGGGCTGTGGTGGCTGGCACGGGCTGTGGTGGGTTGTGGTTGGCTGGGACGGGCCGTGGTGGTCTTTGGTGGGCTGTGGTGGGCCGTGGCGGGCTGTGGTGAGCTGAGACAGGCTGTGGTGGGTTGGGACGGGCTGTGGAGAGCTTTGGAGGGCTGTGGTGGGCTTGGACAGGCTGTGGTGGGTTGAGATCTGCCGTGGTGGGCCGTGGTGGGCTGGGACGGGCCGTGGTGTGCTGGGATGGGCCGTGGATAACTGTGGTGGACTGAAACAGGCTGGGACGGGTTGCGGTGGGTTGGGACGGGCTGCGGTGGGCTGTGGTGGGCTGGGACGGGCCGTGGTGGGCTGGAACGGGCCGTGGTGGGCTGGGACGGGCCGTGGTGGGCCGGGACGGGCAGTGCTGGGCCGGGACAGGCCATGGTGGGCCAGGACGGGCCGTGGTGGGCCGGGACGGGTTGTGGTGGGCCGGGACGGTCCGTGGTAATCTGGGACGGGCCGTGGTGGGCTGAGACGGGCAGTGGTGGGCTGTCACAGGCTGTGATGGTCTGGGACGAGCTGTGACGGGCCGGGCCGGGCTGTGGTGGGCTGGGGTGGTCTGGGCCGGGCTGTGGTGGGCTGGGACGGGCTGGGACGGGCTGTGGTGGGCTGGGAAGTGCTGGGACGGGCTGTGGTCGGCTGGGACTGGCTGTGGTGGGCTGTGGCATGTTTTGGTGAGCTTGAGACGGGCTCTGGTGGGCTGGGACGGGCTGTGGTGGGCTTGGACGGGCTGCGGTGGGCTGGGACAGGCACTGCTGGGCTGAGGTGGGCCGTGGTAGGCGGGGACGGGCCGTGGTGGGCGGGGACAGGCCATGGTGTGCTGGGAAGGGCTGGGACGGGCTGGTACGGCCTGTGGTGGGCTGCGGTGGGCTGTGGTAAGCTGTAATGGGCTTTGGTGGGATGTGGTGGACTGTGGTGACCTGGGAAGGGCTGTGGTGGGCGGTGGTAAGCTGGACTGGCTCTGGTGGGCTGGGACGGTCTGTGGTGGGCTGCGGTGGGCTGGGACGGGCTGCGGTTGGCTGGGACGGGCTATGGTGGGCTGAGACGGGCTGTGGTGGGCCGGGACGGGCTGTGGTGGGCCGGGACAGGCTGTGGTGGGCTGTGGTGGGTTGAGAGAAGCTGTTGTGGGCGGGTACGGGCTGTGGTGGGCTTCGACGGGCTGTGCTGGGCTGGGACGGGCTGTGGTGGGATGGGACGGGCCGTGGTGGGCCGGGACAGGCCGTAGTGGGCGGAGAGAAGTTGTGGTGGGCGGGAACGGGCTGTGGTGGGCGGGGACGGTCTGTGGTGGGCTGGGACAAGCTGTGGTGGGCTGGGACGGCCTGTGGTGGGCTGGGACGGTCTGGGAGGGGCTGTGGTGGGCTGGGACAGGCTCTGCTGGGGTGAGGTGGGCCTTGGTGGGCTGGGACGGGCCATGGTGGGCTTGGACGGGCCGTGGTGGGCGGGGACGGGCCATGGTGGGTGGGGACGGGCCGTGGTGTGCTGTGGTGGGCTGCGACAGGCTGGGACAGGCTGCGGTGGGCCGGGACGGGCTGTGGTGGGCTGGGACAAGCTCTGGTGGGCTGGGATGGGCTATAGCGGGCGGGGACGGGCTGGGACAGGCTGTGGCGGGCTGGGACGGGCTGTGGTTGCCTGGGACGGGCTGTGGTGGTCTGGGATGGGCTGTGGTGGGCTGGGACAGGCTGGGACGGGCTGCGGTTGGCTGGGACGGGCTGGCACGGGCTGCGGTGGGCTAGTACGGGCTGACACGGGCTGGGACGGCCGTCGTAGGCCGGGACGGGCCGTGGTGGGCCGGGACGGGCCGTGGTGGCCGGGGACGGGCTTTAGTGGGCGGGGACGGACCGTGGCAGGTTTTGGTGAGCTGAGAAGGGCTGTGGTGGGGTGTGGTAAGCTAGGACGGGCTGTGGTGGGCTGTGGTGGGCTGGGACAGATTGTGGTGGGCTGGGATGTGCTCTGGTGGGCTGTGGTGGGCTGGGACGGGCTGTGGTGGGCTGGGACGGACTCTGGTGAGTCTGGGACGGGCTGTGGTGGGCTGGGACAGGCTGTGGAGGGCTGGGACGAGCTGGGACGGGATGGGGTGGGCTGGGACTGGCTGGCACGGACTGCGGTGGGCTAGTACGGGCTGGGACGGGCTGGGACGGGCTGTGGTGGGCTGGGACGGGCTGTGGTGGGCTGGGATGGGCTGTGGATGGCTGGGACGAGCTGTGGTGGGCTGGGACGGACACTGGTAAGTCTGGGACGGGCTGTGGTGGGCTGGTACGGGCTGTGGTGGGCTGGGACGGGCTGTGGTGGCTTGGACGGGGCTGTGGTGGCCTGGGACGGGCTGTGGTGGGCTGAGGTGGGCCGTGGTGGTTTGGGACCACCCGTGGTGGGCCGTGTTAGGTGGGGACGGGCCGTGTTAGGTGGGGACGGGCCCTGGTGGGCGGGGACGGGCCCTGGTGGGCGGGGACGGGCTGTGGTGGGTTGAGGTGAGCTGGGAAGGGCTGTGGTGGGGTGTGGTAAACTGGGACGGGCTTTGGTGGGCTGGGACGGTCGGTGGTGGGCTGTGGTGGGCCGGGACGGGCTGTGGTGGGCTGAGACAAGCTGTGGTGGGCTGGGACTGGTTGTGGTGGGCTGTGGTGGGCTTGGACAGGCTGTGGTGGGCTGGGATGGGCTGTGGTGGGCTATGGTCGTGTGGAACGGGCTGGGACAGGCTGGGACGTGCTGTGGTGGGCTGAGACGTACTGTGGTGGGCTGTGGTGTGCTGTGGTGGGCTGGGACGGGCTGTGGAGGGCTGGGACAAGCTGGGACAGGCTGTAATGGGCTGTGGTAAGCTAGGACGGGCTGTGGTGGGCTGGGACAAGCTGTGGTGGGCTCTGGTGGGCTGGGACGGGTTGTGGTGGGCTGTGGTGGGCTGGGACGGCCTGTGGTGGGCTGGGAAGGGCTGTGGTGGGCTGGGACAGGCTGGCACGGGCTGTGGTGGGCTGGTATTGGCTGGCACGGGCTGGGACGGGCCGTGTTTGGCTGGGACGGGCCGTGGTGGGCTGGGACGGGCCGTGGTGGGCTAGGACGGGCCGTGGTGGGCTGGGACGGGCCGTGTTGCGCTCGGAAGAATTGTGGTGGGCTGGGACGGGCCGTGTTGCGCTGGGACGAATTGTGGTGGGCTGGGACGGGATGTCGTGGTCCAGGTCGGGCTGTGGTGGGCTGGGACGGGCTGTGGTGGGCTGGGACGCGCTGTCGTGCACTGGGACGAGTTGTGGTGGGCTGGGACGGGATGTCGTGATCCGGGTCGGGCTGTGGTGGGCTGAGACAGGGCCGTGGTGGGCCGTGGTGGGCTGTGGTGGGCTGGGACGGGCTGTTATGGGCTGGGACCACCCGTGGTGAACTGTGGTGGGCTGGGACAGGCTGTGGGGGGCTGGGTCGGGCTATAGTGGGCTGTGGTGGGCTGGGACGGGCTGTGGTGGGATGTGGTGAGCTGGGACGGGCTGTGGCGGGCTGGGACGGGCTGGGACGGGCTGTGGTTGCCTGGGACGGGCTGTGGTGGGCTGAGACGGGCTGTGGTGGTCTGGGACGGGCTGTAGTGGGCTGGGCCAGGCTGGGACGGGCTGCGGTGGGCTGGGACGAGCTGGGACGGGCTGCGGTGGGCTGGGACGAGCTGGGACGGGCTGCGGTTGGCTGGGACGGGCTGGCACGGGCTGCGGTGGGCTAGTACGGGCTGACACGGGCTGGGACGGGCCTTCGTGGGCCGAGACGGGCCGTCGTGGGCCGGGACGGGCCGTGGCGGGTTGTGGTGAGCTGAGAAGGGCTGTGGTGGGCTCTGGTAAGCTGGGACGGGCTCTGGTGGGCTGGGACGGGCTGTGGTGGGCTGGGATGGGCTGGGACAGGCTAGGACAGCTGTGGTGGGCTGGGACAGGCTAGGACGGGCTGTGGTGGGCTGGGACGGGCAGAGGTGCACTGGGACGGTCTGGGACGGGCTGTGGTGTGCTGGGACGGGCTGTGGTGGGCTCTGGTGGGCTGGGACAGGCTAGGACGGGCTGTGGTGGGCTCTGGCGGGCTGTGGTGGGCTGGGACGGGCTGAGGTGCGCAGGGACGGTCTGGGACGGGCTGTGGTGGGCTGGGACGGGCTATGGTGGGCTGGGACGGGCTGTGGTGGGTTGGGACGGGCTCTGCTGGGCTGAGGTTGGCCGTGGTGGGCTGGGACAGGCTGTGGTGGGCTGGGACGGGCTATGGTGGGCTGGGAGTGGCTGGGACGTGTTGTGGTGGGCTGGGACGAGCTGGGACGGGCTGCGGTTGGCTGTGACGGGCTGGCACAGGCTGTGGTTGACTGGGATAAGGTGTGGTGGGCTGTGGTGGTCTTGGATGGCCTGTGGCGTGCCAAGACGGGCTGTGGTGGTCTGTGACGGTCTGTCACAGGCTGTTGTGGGGTCTGCGGGCCGTGGTGGGTTGTGGTGGGCCGTGGTGGGCCGTGGCGGGCCGGGACGGGCCGTGGTGTGCCAGGACGGGCTGCGGAGGGCTGTGGGGGGCTGTGGTGGGCTGGGACGGGCCGTGGTGGGCTGGGACAGTCCATGGTGGGCCATGGTGGGCCGTGGCGGGTAGGGACGGGCTGTGGTGGGCTGGGACGGGTTGGGACGTGCTGTGGAGGGCTGTGGTGGGCTGTGGAGGGCTGTAGTGGGGTGTGTTGGGCTGGGTCGGGCTGTGGTGGGATGGGACGGGCTGTGGTGGGCTGGGACGGGCTGTGGAGGGCTGTAGTGAGCTGGGACAAGCTGTGGTGGGCTGGGATGTGCTGTGGTGGGCTGTGGTGGGCTGTGGTGGGCTGGGACGTGCTGTGACGAGCCATGGTGGGCTCTGGCAAGGCGTGGTGGGCCGTGGCGGGCCGGGGTATGCTGCGGCGGGCCGTGGCGGGCTGTGGTGGGCCGTGGTGGGCTGGGACGTGCTGTGGAGGGCTGTGGTGGTCTGTGATGGGCTGCGACGTGCTGTGGAGGGCTGCGGTGGGCTGTGGTGGGCTGGGACGGGCTGTGGTGGGCTGTGGTTGGCTGTGGTGGGCTGGGACGGGCTGTGGAGGGCTGTAGTGGGCTGGGACAAGCTGTGGTGGGCTGTGTTGGGCCGTGGTGGCTCGGGACGGACTCTGGTGGGCTGGGACAAGCTCTGGTGGGCTGTGGTGGGCTGTGGTGGGCTGTGGTGGGCTGTGACGCACTTTGGTGGGCTGTGGCGGGCTGTGGTGGGCTGTGACGCGCTGTGGTGGGCTGTGGCGGGCTGTGTCGGGCTGGGACGGGCTGTGGCGGGCTGTGGCGGTCTGGGACAACCTGTGATGGGCCGTGGTGGGCTCTGGTGGGCCGTGGTGGGTCCTGGCGGGCTGTGGTGGGCCGTGGCGGGCCGTGGTGGGCTTGGACGGGCTGTGGTTTGCTGGGATCGTCTGTAATGGGCTGGGACGGGCTGTGGTGGGCTGTGACGGGCTGTGGTAGGCTAGAGACCGGCTGTGGTGGGCTGGGACGGGCTGTGGTGGACTGTGACGGGCTGTGGTGGGCTTTGGTGGGCTGTGGTGTGCGGGATAAGCTGTGGTAGGCTGGGATCGGCTGTGGAGGGCTGTGGCTGGCTGCGGTGAACTGGGACGGGCTTTGGTGAGCTGGGACGGTCTGTGGTGCCCTGCGACGGGCTAGGACGGGCTGTGGTGGGCTGGGATAAGGTAGTGGTGGCCTGGGACGGGCTGTGGTGGGCTGGAACGGGATTTTTTTTAGGCTGGGACGGGCTGTGGTGCCCTTGGACGGGCTGGGACGGGCTTTGGTGGGCTAGGATAAAATGTGGTGGGCTGGGACGGGCTGGGATGGGCTGTGATGGGCTGGGATAAGCTGTGGTGGGCTGGGACGGTCTGTGGTGGGCTGTGGTGGGCTATGGTGGGCTGGGACGGGCTATCGTGTGCTGTAGTGGGCTGTGGTAGGCTGGGACGGTCTGTGGCGGGCTGTGGTGGGCTGTGGTGAGCTGTGGTGGGCTGTGACAGGCTGTGGTGGTCTGTGACGGGCTGTGGTGGGCTGTGGTGGACTGGGACAAGCTTTGGTGGGTTTGGACAGCCTGTGGTGGGCTGGGACGGGTTGTGGTCGGCTGGGACGGGCTGTGGTGGGCTGGGACGGCCTGGGCCGGGCTGTGGCGGGCTGTGGTGGTCGGTCGTGGGCTGTAGTGGGCTGGGACGGGCTGTGGTGACCTGGGACGGGCTGTGGTGGGCTGGGACGGGCTGTGGTGGGCTGGGAAGGGCTGTGGTGGGCTGGGAAGGGCTGTGGTGGGCTGGGATGGGCTCTTGTGGGCTGTGGTGGGCTGGGACAGGCTGTGGTGACCTGGGACGGGCTGTGGTGGGCTGGGATAAGCTGTGGTGGGCTGGGACGGTCTGTGGTGGGCTGGGACGGGCTGCTGTGGGCTGGGACGGGCTGTGGCGGGCTGGGACAGGCTGTGGTGGGCTGGGACGGGCTGTGGTGGGCTGGGACCGTCTGTGATGGTCTGGGACAGGCTGTGGTGGCCTGTGGTGGGCTGTGGTAGGCTGGGACGGGCTGTGGTGGGCTGGGACAGGCTGTGGTGTGCTGGGACGGGCTGTGGATGGCTGGGACGAGCTGTGGTGGGCTGGGACGGACACTGGTAAGTCTGGGACGGGCTGTGGTGGGCTGGGACGGGCTGTGGTGGGCTGGGACGGGCTGTGGTGGGCTGGGACGGGCAGTGGTGGGCTGTGGTGGGCTGTGGCGGGCTGGGACGGGCTGTGGCGGGCCGTGGTGGGCTCTGGCGGGGCGTGGTGGGCCGTGGTAGGCCGTGGTGGGCCGTGGCGGGCCTTGGTGGGCCGTGGCAGGCCAGGACGGGCAGTGATGGGCTGTGGTGGGCCGTGGCGGGCCGTGGTTGGCTGTGGTGGGCTGGGACGGGCTGGGAAGGGCTGTGGTGGGCGGGGACGGGCTGTGGTGTTCTGGGACGGGCTGTGGTGGGCTGGGACAGGCTGAAGGTTGGCTGGGACAGGCTGGGAAGGGCTGGGACGGGCTGGGGTGGACTGTGGTGGGCTGGGACAAGCTGTGGTAGGCTGTGGTGGGCTGGGACGGGCTGTGGTGGGCTGGGACGGGCTGGGACGGGCTGTGGTTTTCTGAGACGGGCTGGGACAGGCTGGAACGGGCTGTGGTGGGCTGTGGTGGCTGGGACGGGCTGTGGTGGGCTGTGGTGGGCTGGGACGGGCTGTGGTTGGCTGGGACGGGCTGTGGTGGGCTGGGATGGGCTCTGGTGGGCTGGGACTAGCTGTGGCGGGCTGGGACGGTCTGTGGCAGGCTAGGACGGGCTCTGGTGGGCTGTGACGACCTGTGCTGGGCTGGGACGAGTTGTGGTGTGCCGGGACGGGCTGTGGTGGGCTGAGACGGGCTGTGGTGGGCTGGGATGGGCTGGGAAGTGCTGGGACGGTCTGTAGTGGGCTGTGGTGGGCTGGCACGGGCTGGGACGGGATGTGGTGAGCTGGGACGGGCCGTGGTGGGCTGGGACGGGCTCTGGTGGGCTGGGACAGGCTCTGCTGGTCTGGAATGGTCTGTTGTTGGCTGGGACGGTCTGTGGTGGGCTGGGACGGACTGTGTTTGGCTGGGACGGGCTGTGGTGGGCTGGGACGGACTGTGTTTGGCTGGGACGGGCTGTGGTGGGCTGAGACGGGCTGTGACGGGCTGTGATGGGTTGGGACGAGCTGTGACGGGCTGTGGTGGTCTGCGGTAGGCTGTGGTGTGCTGTAGTGGCCTGTGGTGGGCTGGGACGGGCCGTGGTGGGCTGGGACGGGCTTGGACGGGCCTCGACGGGCTGTGGTGGGCTGGGACGGGATGTGGTGGGCGGGGAGGGGTTTTGTTGGGCTGGGACGGGCTGTGGTGGGCGGGGACGGGCTCTGGTAGTCTGGAACGGGCTGTGGTGTGCTGGGACGGGCTGGGACGTGCTGGGACAAGCTGGGACGTGCTGGGACGGGCCGTGGTGGGCTGAGGTGGGCCCTGGTAGGCTGTGGTGGGCTGTGCTGGGCTGTGGTGGGCTCGGACGGGCCGTGGTGGGCTGTGGTGGGCTGAGACGTACTGTGGTGGGCTGTGGTGTGCTGTGGTGGGCTGGGACGGGCTGTGGTGGGCTGTGGAGGGCTGGGACAGGCCGTGGTGGGTTGTGGTAGGCTGTGGTAAGCTGGGACGGGCTCTGGTGGGCTGGGACGGTCTGTGGTGAGCTGTGGTGGGCTGCGACGGGCTGTGGTGGGCTGGGACAAGCTGTGGTGGGCTGTGGTGGGCTGGGACGGGCTGTGGAGGGCTGGGACGGGCTGTGGTGGGTTGGGACAGGCTGGCACGGGCTGTGGTGGGCTGGTATTGGCTGGCACGAACTGGGACGGGCCGTGGTGGGCTGTGGTGGGCTGGGACGAGCTGTGGTGGTCTATGGTGGGATGGGACGGGATGTGGTGGGCCGCAATGGACTGGGACAGGCTGGGACGGGCTGTGGTGGGCTGGGACAGCCTGGGACAGGCTGTGGTGGGCTGGGACGGGCTGACATGGGCTGGGACGGGCTGGGACGGGCTGGGACGCCTTGGACGGGCTTTGGTGGGCGGGGACGGGCTTTGGTGGGCTGTGGTGAGCTGGAACGGGCTTTGTTGGGTTGGGACGGGCTGTGGTGGTCTATGGTGGGATGGGACGGGATGTGGTGGGCCGCAATGGACTGGGACAGGCTGGGACGGGCTGTGGTGGGCTGGGACAGCCTGGGACAGGCTGTGGTGGGCTGGGACGGGCTGACATGGGCTGGGACGGGCTGGGACGGGCTGGGACGCCTTGGACGGGCTTTGGTGGGCGGGGACGGGCTTTGGTGGGCTGTGGTGAGCTGGAACGGGCTTTGTTGGGTTGGGACGGGCTGTGGTGGGCTGGGACGAATTCTGGTGGGCTGGGACGGGCTGAGATGGGCTGGAACATGCTGGGACGCCTTGGACGGGTTGTGGTGGGCGGTGACGGGTTGTGGTGGGCTGGGACGGGCTTGGACGTGCTGTGGTGGGCTGGGACGGGCCGTGGTGGGCTGGAACAGGCTGTGGTGGGCTGGGACGGGCTGTGGTAAGCTGTAATGGGCTGTGGTGGGTTGTGGTGGGCTGGGCTGGGCCGTGGTGGGTTGGGACGTGCCGTGGTGGGCTGGGACCGGTCTTGGTTGGCTTGGACTAGCCGTGGTGGGCCGGGAAGGGCCGTAGTGGGTGGGGACAAGTTGTGGTGGGCGGGGACGGGCTGTGGTGGGCAGGGACGGGCTGTGGTGGGCGGGGATGGGCTGTGGTGGGCGGGGACGGGGTGTGGTGAGCGGGGACGGGCTTTGGTGGGCTGTGGTGGGCTGGGACGGGCTGTGGTGGCCTGGGACGGGCTGTGGTGGGCTGTGGTGGGCTGGGACGGGCTGTGGTGGGCTGGGACGGACTTGGACGCACTGTGGTGGGCTGGGACGCGCTGTGGTGGGCTGGGACGCGCTGTGGTGGGCTGGGAAGTGCTGGGACGGGCTGTGGTGGGCTGGGACGGCCTGTGGTTGGCTGGGATGGGCTGTGGTGGGCTGGGACGGGCTGGGACAGGCCGTGGTGGGCTGTGGTGGGCTGTGGTAAGCTGGGACAGGCTCTGGTGGGCTGGGACGGTCTGTGGTGAGCTGTGGTGGGCTGGGACGGGCTGTGGTGGTCTGGGACAAGCTGTGGTGGGCTGTGGTGGGCTGGGACGGGTTGTGGTGGGCTGTGGTGTGCTGGGAAGGGCTGTGGTGGGCTGGGACAGGCTGGCACGGGCTGTGGTGGACTGGTATTGGCTGGCACGGGCTGGGACGGGCCGTGGTGGGCTGGGACGGGCCGTGGTGGGCTGGGACGGGTTGTGGTGGGCTGTGGTGGGACGGGACGGGCTGTGGTGAGCCGGGACGGGCTGTGGTGTGCTGAGACGGGCTCTGGTGGGCCGGGACGGGCTGTGGTGGGACAGGATGGGCTGTGGTGGGCCGGGACGGGCTGTGGTGGACTGGGACGGGCTGTGGTGGGCTGGGACGCGCTGTGGTGCACTGGGACGAATTGTGGTGGGCTGGGACGGGATGTCGTGATCCGGGTCGGGCTGTGGTGGGCTGGGACGGGCTATGGTGGGCCGGGACAAGCTGTGGTAGGTTGGGACGGGCTCTGGTGGACTGGGACGGGCTGTGGTGGGCTGGAACAGGCCGTGGTGGGCTGGGATGGGCTGTGGTGGGCTGTGGTGAGCTGAGACGGTCTGGGAGGGGCTGAAACGGGCTGGGTTGGCTCTGGGGGTCTGGGAGGGGCTGGGAAGGCGTGTGGTGGGCTGGGACGAGCTGTGGTGGGCTGGGACGGGCTGTGGTGGGCTGGGACGGGCTGTGGTGGGCTGGGACGGGCTGTGGTGGCTTGGACGGGGCTGTGGTGGCCTGGGACGGGCTGTGGTGGGCTGAGGTGGGCCGTGGTGGTTTGGGACCACCCGTGGTGGGCCGTGTTAGGTGGGGACGGGCCGTGTTAGGTGGGGACGGGCCCTGGTGGGCGGGGACGGGCCCTGGTGGGCGGGGACGGGCTGTGGTGGGTTGAGGTGAGCTGGGAAGGGCTGTGGTGGGGTGTGGTAAACTGGGACGGGCTTTGGTGGGCTGGGACGGTCGGTGGTGGGCTGTGGTGGGCCGGGACGGGCTGTGGTGGGCTGAGACAAGCTGTGGTGGGCTGGGACTGGTTGTGGTGGGCTGTGGTGGGCTTGGACAGGCTGTGGTGGGCTGGGATGGGCTGTGGTGGGCTATGGTCGTGTGGAACGGGCTGGGACAGGCTGGGACGTGCTGTGGTGGGCTGAGACGTACTGTGGTGGGCTGTGGTGTGCTGTGGTGGGCTGGGACGGGCTGTGGAGGGCTGGGACAAGCTGGGACAGGCTGTAATGGGCTGTGGTAAGCTAGGACGGGCTGTGGTGGGCTGGGACAAGCTGTGGTGGGCTCTGGTGGGCTGGGACGGGTTGTGGTGGGCTGTGGTGGGCTGGGACGGCCTGTGGTGGGCTGGGAAGGGCTGTGGTGGGCTGGGACAGGCTGGCACGGGCTGTGGTGGGCTGGTATTGGCTGGCACGGGCTGGGACGGGCCGTGTTTGGCTGGGACGGGCCGTGGTGGGCTGGGACGGGCCGTGGTGGGCTAGGACGGGCCGTGGTGGGCTGGGACGGGCCGTGTTGCGCTCGGAAGAATTGTGGTGGGCTGGGACGGGCCGTGTTGCGCTGGGACGAATTGTGGTGGGCTGGGACGGGATGTCGTGGTCCAGGTCGGGCTGTGGTGGGCTGGGACGGGCTGTGGTGGGCTGGGACGCGCTGTGGTGCACTGGGACGAGTTGTGGTGGGCTGGGACGGGATGTCGTGATCCGGGTCGGGCTGTGGTGGGCTGAGACAGGGCCGTGGTGGGCCGTGGTGGGCTGTGGTGGGCTGGGACGGGCTGTTATGGGCTGGGACCACCCGTGGTGAACTGTGGTGGGCTGGGACGGGCTGTGGGGGGCTGGGTCGGGCTATAGTGGGCTGTGGTGGGCTGGGACGGGCTGTGGTGGGATGTGGTGAGCTGGGACGGGCTGTGGTGGGCTGGGACAGGCTGGGTCAGGCTGTTGTGGGCTGGGACGTGCTCTGGTGGGTTGGAACGGGCCTTGGTGGGCTGGGACGGGCAGTGGTGGGCTGGGACGGGCAGTGGTGGGCTGGGACGGGCTGTGGTGGGCTGGGACGGGCAGTGGTGGGCTGGGACAGGCTGTGGTGGGCTGAGGTGGGCCGCGGTGGGCCGGGACGGACCATGGTGGGCCGGGACGGGCGGTGATGGGCCTGGACGGGCCGTGGTGGACCTTACTGGACTGGGATGGGCTTTGGTGGGCCGGGACGTGCTGTTGTAGGCTGTGGTGTGCTGGGACAGGCTGTGGTGGGCTGGGACGGGCTGTGGTGGGCTGGGACGGGTTTTGGCGGGCTGTGGTGGGCTGGGACTGGCTGTGGTAGGCTGGGAAGGGCTGTGGTGGGCTGGGACAGGCTGGCACGGGCTGTGGTAGGCTGGTATTGGCTGGCACGAACTGGGATGGGCCATGGTGGGCTGGGACGGGCCGTGGTGGGCTGGGACGGGCTGTGGTGAACTGTGGTGAGCTGTGGTGGGCTGGGATGGGCTGTGGGGGGCTATGACGGGATGTGGTGAGCTGGGACGGGCTGTGGTGAACTGGATCGGGCTGAGATGGGCTGTGGTGGGACGGGCTGTGGTGGGCTGTGGTGGGCTGGGACGAGCTGTGGTGGTCTATGGTGGGATGGGACGGGCTGGGACGGGATGTGGTGGGCCGCAATGGACTGGGACAGGCTGGGACGGGCTGTGGTGGGCTGGGACAGGCTGGGACGGGCTGTGGTGGGCTGGGACAGGCTGGGACGGGCTGTGGTGGGCTGGGACGAGTTGTGGTGGGCTGGGACGGGCTGACATGGGCTGGGACGGGCTGTGGTGGGCGGTGACGGGTTGTGGTGGGCTGGGAATGGCTGGGACGGGCTGTGGTGGGCCAGGACCTGCCTTGGTTGGCCGTGACGGGCCGTGGTGGGCCTGGCCGGGCTGTAGTGGGCGGGGACAAGTTGTGGTGGGCGGGGACAGGCTGTGGTGAGCAGGGAAGGGCTGTGGTGGCCTGGGACGGGCTGGGTCGGGCTGTGGTGAGCGGGGACGGGCTGTGGTGGGCGGGGACGGGCTTTGGTGGGCTCTGGTTGGCTGGAACGGGCTCTGGTGGGCTGGGACGGGCTGTGGTAAGCTGTAATGGGCTGTGGTGGGCTTGGACGGGCTGTGGTGGGTTGTGGAGAGCTGAGATGGGCTGGGACGGGCTGTGGTAAGCTGTAATGGGCTGTGGTGGGACGGGACGGGCTGTGGTAAGCTGTAATGGGCTGTGGTGGGACGGGACGGGCTGTGGTGAGCCAGGACGGGCTGTGGTGTGCTGAGACGGGCTGTGGTGGGACGGGACGGGCTGTGGTGGGACGGGACGGGCTGTGGTGGGACGGGACGGGCTGTGGTGGGACGGGTAGCGCTGTGGTGCACTGGGACAAATTGTGGTGGGCTGGGACGGGGTGTGGTGAGCCGTGGTGGGCCGTTGTGGTCTGGGACGGGCCGTGGTGAACTGTGGTGGGTTGGGACGGGCTGTGGTGGGCTGGAACGGGTCGCAGTGGGCTGGGACAGGCTGTGGTGGGCTGGGACGGGCTGACATGGGCTGGGACGGGCTGGGACGCCTTGGACGGGTTGTGGTGGGCGGTGACGGGTTGTGGTGGGCGGTGACGGGTTGTGGTGGGCTGGGACGGGCTTGGATGTGCTGTGGTGGGCGGGCACGGTCTGTGGTGGGCTGGAACAGGCTGTGGTGGGTTGGGACGGGCTGTGGTAAGCTGTAATGGGCTGTGCTGGGTTGTGGTGGGCTGGGCTGGGCCGTGGTGGGTTGGGACGTGCCGTGGTGGGCCGGGACCGGTCTTGGTTGGCTGGGACGGGCCGTGGTGGGCCGGGAAGGGCCGTAGTGGGCGGGGACAAGTTGTGGTGGGCAGGGACGGGCTGTGGTGGGCGATGGGCTTTGGTGGGCTGTGGTGGGCTGGGACGGGCTGCGGTGGACTGGGACGGGCTGCGGTGGGCTGGGACGGGCTGGGACGGGCTGTGGTGGGCTGGGACGGGCTGTGGTGGGCTGGGACGAGCTAAGGTGGGCTGGGACGGGCTGCGGTGGGCTGGGACGGGCTGGGACGTGCTGCGGTGGGTTGGGACGGGCTGCGGTGGTCTGGGATGAGCTAAGGTGGGCTGGGACGGCCTGCGGTGGGCGGGGGACGGCCTGCGGTGGGCGGCGACGGCCTGCGGTGGGCTGGGACGTGCTGCGGTGGGCGGGGACGGGCTGCGGTGGGCGGGGACGGGCTGCGGTGGGCGGGGAAGGGCTGCGGTGGGCGGGGACGGGCTGCGGTGGGCGGGGAAGGGCTGCGGTGGGCGGGGACGGGCTGCGGTGGGCGGGGACGGGCTGCGGTGGGCTGGGACGGGCTGGGGTGGGCTGGGAAGGCCTGGGACGGGCTGGGACGAGCTGTGACGGGCTGGGACGGGCTGCGGTGGGCTGGGAAGGCCTGGGACGGGACGGGACAGGCTGGGACGGGCTGTGCTGGGAAGGGACGGGACGGGTTGTGGTGGGCTGGGACGGGACGGGCTGTTCTGGGACGGGACGGGACGAGCTGGGACGGGACGAGACGGGCTGGGATGAGCCGGGACTGGCTCTGGTGGGCCGTGGTGGGCCGGGACGGGCCGGGACGGGCCGTGCGGGGCCGGGATGGGCCGTGGTGGGGTGGGACGGGCTGTGGTGGGCTGGGACGGGCTGTGGTGGGTGTGGTGGGCTGGGAAGGGCTGTGGTGAGCTGAGACGGGCTGTGGTGGGCTGCGATGGAAAAGATGGTGGCAGACCTGGTAAGGAGGTCTGCCTGCTCTTCTCTTCTACGTGCCTGGATAACCCTGGGGCAAAGCAGAGCTCTACTGGCTTGGGTAGAGCTAAAACACCTCAAGAGGAGGGAGCTGTCGGCGCTGTTTTGGCTGAATGGAGGCAGGGGGTAGTACCTGTTATGGGAATGCTATAGGGGAACGTCCTTGCCTTTGTTTAGTCTTACAAAAGTCCCTCGTATAGAGAACTTCCTTGGGTCTGTTTTCAAAAGCTCGTTTATCAGAGCTCCTGAAGTCGGGCCTCCCTTGCCACGACAGTGTAATCTTCAGTTCTCCCTTCCTTTCTCCCTTAGGTTGAAAATAGCTTTTCTATTTCTGTCCCCATCTGCAAACAGTTCCACAAGAACATCGTAGCGAAAGGAGGTGCCAACATCAAGAAGGTGAGATATTGTTCCTAAGACAGGTGGGCTGGGACGGGCTGTGCTGGGCCGGGCCGGGCCCTGGTGGGCCGCGGTGGTCCGGGCCGGGCCGCGGTGGTCCCGGACGGGCTGTCGTGGGCTGGGACAGGCTTTCGTGGTCCGGGACGGGCCGCGGTGGTCCGGGATGGGCTGTGGTGGGCTGGGACGGGCTGTCGTGGTCCGGGACGGGCTGTCGTGGTCCGGGACGGGCTGTCGTGGTCCAGGGCGGGCTGTGGTGGTCCGGGACGGGCTGTCGTGGTCCGGGACGGGCTGTCGTGGTCCGGGGCGGGCTGTCATGGTCCGGGGCGGGCTGTCGTGGTCTGGGGCGGGCTGTTGTTGGCTGGGGCGAGCCGTTGTGGGCTGGGGCGGGCTGTCGTGAGCCATGGCGAGCCGTGGTGGGCTGGGGCGGACTGTCGTGAGCCATGGCGAGCCGTGGTGGGCTGGGGCGGGCTGTCGTGAGCCATGGCGAGCCGTGGTGGGCTGGGGCGGGCTGTCGTGAGCCATGGCGAGCCGTGGTGGGCTGGGGCGGGCTGTCGTGAGCCGGGGCGAGCCGTGGTGGGCTGGGGCGGGCTGTCGTGAGCCATGGCGAGCCGTGGTGTGCTGGGGCGGGCTGTCGTGAGCCATGGCGAGCCGTGGTGGGCCGGGGCGGGCTGTCGTGAGCCATGGCGAGCCGTGGTGGGCCGGGGCGGGCTGCGGTGGGCCGGGGCGGGCTGCGGTGGGCTGGGGCAAGCAGCGGTGGGCCGGGGCAAGCTGTGGGGGGCTGTGGTGGGCCGGAACGGGCTGTGGTGGGCCGGGACGGGCTGGCACGGGCTGCGGTGGGCTGGTATTGGCTGGCACAAGCTGGGACGGGCTGGGACCGGCTGCGGTGCGCTGAGACGGGCTGGGACGGACTGGGATTGGCTGGGACGGGCTGCGGTGGCCTGGGACGAGCTGCGGTGGGCTGGGACGGGCTGCGGTGGGCTGGGACGGGCTGCGGTGGGCTGGGACGAGCTGCGGTGGGCTGGGACAGGCTGCGGTGGGCTGGGACGGGCTGTGGTGGGCGGGGACGGGCTGTGGTGGGCGGGGACGGGCTGTGTTGGGCTGGGAAGGCCTGGGACGGGCTGGGACGGGCTGTGGTGGTCGGGGACGGGCTGTGGTGGGCTGGGACGGGCTCTGGTGGTCTGGAACGGGCTGTGGTGGGCTGGGAAGGGCTGGAATGGGCTTTGGTGGGTTGGGACGGGCTGTGGTGGGCTTGGACCTGTTGTGGTGGTCAGGGACGGGTTCTGGTAGGTCCGGGATGGGCTGTCGTGGTCCAGGACGGGCTGTCGTGGTCCAGGACGGGCTGGGACAAGCTGTGTTGGGCGGGGACGGGCTGTGGTGGGCTGGGATGGGCTGTGTTGGGCTGGGATGGGCTGGGACGCCTTGGAAGGGCTGTGGTGGGCGGTGACGGGTTGTGGTGTTCTGTGACGGGCTGCGACAGTCTGTGGTGAGCTGCGACGGTCTGTGGTGGGCTGGGACAGGCTGTGGTGGGCTGGGACAGGCTGTGGCGGGCCGGGACGGGCTGTGGCGGGCCGGGCCGGGCCGTGGCGGGCCGGGCCGGGCCGGGCCGTGGCGGGCTTGGATGAACTGTGGTTGTCTGTGGTGGGCTTGGACGGGCCGTGGTGGGCTGGGATGGGCTTGGACGAGCTGTGACGGGCTGGGACGGGCTGGGACGGGCTGTGTTGGGCTGGGACGGGCTGTGTTGTGCGGGGACGGGCTGTGGCTGGCGGTGATGGGCTGTGGTGCGCTGGGACAGGCTGTGAAGGGCTGTGGTGTGCGGTGACGGTCTGTAGTGAGCTGGGACAGTCTGGGAAGGGCTGTGGTGGGCTGTGGTGGGCTGGAACGGTTTGTGGTGACCTGGAACGGGCTGTGATGGGCTGGGACGGGCTGGGACGGGCTGTGGTGTGCTGGGAAGGGCTGTGGTGGGCTGGGACGGGCTTGGACAGGCTGGGACGGGCTGTGGTGGGCTGGGACGGGCTGCAGTGTGCTGGGACGGGCTGTGGTTTGCTGGGGTCATGTGTGAATGGCTGAGACGGGCTGTGGTGGACTGCGATAAGCTGTGGTGCGCTGGGACGGGCTGTGGTGGGCTGGGACGGGCTGTGGTGGGCTGGGACGGGCTGCGGTGGGCTGGGACGGGCTGTGGTGGGCTGGGACGGGCTGTGGTGTGCTGGGATCATCTGTGATGGGCTGGGACGGGCTGTGGTGGGCTGTAGTAGGCTGAGACGGGCCGTGGTGGCCTGTGGTGGGCTGTGGTGGTCTGTGACGGGCTGTGGTGTGCTGGGATAAGCTGTGGTAGGCTGGGTTGGGCTGTGGAGGGCTGGGACGGGCTGTGGTGGGGTGTCGTGACCTGTGGTGAGCTGTTGTTGGCTGTGAAAGGCTGTGGTGGTCTGTGATGGGCTGCGGTGGGCTGGGACGGGTTGCGGTGGGCTGGGACGGGCTGCGGTGGGCTGGGACGGGCTGCGGTGGGCTGGGACGGGCTGTGGTGAGCTGGGACGGGCTGCGATGGGCTGGGATGGGTTGCGGTGGGCTGGGACGGGCTGCGGTGGGTTGGGACGGTCTGTGGTGGGCTGTGGCAGGCTGGGATGGGCTGTGGTGCGCTGGGACGGGCTGTGGTATGCGGGGATGGGCTGTGGTGTGCTGGGACGGGCTGTGGTGGGCAAGGACGCACTGTGGGGGGCCGGGACGGGCTGTGGTGGGCTATGGTGAGCTGGGACGGGCTGTGGTGGGCTGAGATGGTCTGTGGCGGGCTGTGGAGGGCTGGGACATGCTGTGTTGGTCTGGAAGGGGCTGTGGGTGGCCGTGGTGGGCTGTGGGTGGTGGTGGTGGGCTGTGGTGGGCTGTGCTGGGCTGGGACGGGCTGTGCTGGGCTGGGACGGGCTGTGCTGGGCTGGGACGGGCTGTGCTGGGCTGGGACGGACTGCGGTGGGCTGTGGTGGGCCGTGGTGGGCCGGGATGGTCTGTGGTGGGCTGGGAAAGGCTGGGACGGGCTGTGGTGGGCTGGGACGGGCTGTGGTTGGCTGGGATGGGCTGTGGTGGGCTGGGACGGGCTGGGAGAGGCCGTGGTGGGCTGTGGTGGGCTGTGGTAAGCTGGAACGGGCTCTGGTGGGCTGGGACGGTCTGTGGTGAGCTGTGGTGGGCTGGGACGGGTTGTGGTGGGCTGTGGTGGGCTGGGACGGGCTGTGGTGGGCTGGGACAGGCTGGCACGGGCTGTGGTGGACTGGTATTGGCTGGCACGGGCTGGGACGGGCCGTGGTGGGCTGGGACGGGCTGTGGTGGGCTGGGACGGGCCGTGGTGGGCTGGGACGGGCCGTGGTGGGCTGGGACGGGCTGTGGTGGGCCGTGGTGGGCTGGGACAGGCTGTGGTGAGCTGAGACGGGCTATGGTGGGCTGGGACGTGCCGTGGTGGGCCGTGGTGAACTGTGGTGGGCTGTGGTGGGACTTAGTGGGCTGGGACAAGCTGTGGTGGGCTGGGAGAAGCTGTGGTGGGCTGGGATGGGCTGTGGTGGGCCGGGGCGGGCTGTGGTGGGCCAGGCCAGGGTGTGTAGGGCCGGGGCGGGCTGTGGTGTGCCGGGACGAGCTGTGGCCGGTGGGGACGGGCTCTGGTGGTCTGGAATTGGCTGTGGTGGGCTGGGATGGGCTGGGAAGTGCTGGGACGGTCTGTAGTGGGCTGTGGTGGGCTGGCACGGGCTGGGACGTGCTGTGGTGAGCTGGGACGGGCTGTGGTGGGCTGGGACGAGCTGTGGTGAGCTGGGACGGGCCGTGGTGAGCTGGGACGGGCCGTGGTGAGCTGGGACGGGCAGTGGTGGGCTGGGATGGGTTGTGGTGGGCTGGGACGGGCCGTGGTGGGCTGAGACGGGCCGTGGTGGGCTGAGACGGGCCGTGGTGGGCGGGGACGGGCCGTGGTGGGCGGGGACGGGCTGTCGTGGGCGGGAAAGGGCTGTGGTGGGCGGGGACAGTCTCTGGTGGGCAGGGACAGGCTCTGCTTGTCTGGAATGGTCTGTTCTTGGCTGGGACGGGCTGTGGTGGGCGGGGACGGGCTTTGGTGGGCTCTGGTGGGCTGGAACGGGCTCTGGTGGGTTGGGACGGGCTGTGGTAAGCTGTAATGGGCTGTGGTGGGCTTGGACGGGCTGTGGTGGGTTGTGGTGAGCTGAGATGGGCTGGGACGGGCTGGGACGGGCTGTGGTGGGCTGTATTGGGCTATGGTGGGCTGTGGTGGGCTGGGACGGGCTGTGGCGGGCTGGGACGGGCTGTGGTGGGCTGTGGTGGGACGGGACAGGCTGTGGTGGGCTGGGATGGGCTGTGGTGGTCTACGGTAGCCTGTGGTGTGCTGTAGTGGCCTGTGGTGGGCTGGGACGGGCTGTGGTGGGCTGGGACGGGCAGTGGTGGGCTGAGGTGGGCCGCGGTGGGCCGGGACGGACCATGGTGGGCCGTGGCGGGCGATGATGGGCCTGGACGGGCCGTGGTGGACCGTAGTGGGCTGGGACGGGCTTTGGTGGGCCGGGACGTGCTGTTGTAGGCTGTGGCAGGCTGGGACGGGCTGTGGTGGGCTGTGGTGGGACGGGACGGGCTGTGGTGGGCTGGGACGGGCTGTGGTGGTCTACGGTAGCCTGTGGTGTGCTGTAGTGGCCTGTGGTGGGCTGGTACGGGCTGTGGTGGTCTGGGACGAACTGTGGTGGGCTGTGTTGGGACGGGACGGGCTGTGGTGAGCTAGGACGGGCTGTGGTGTGCTGAGACGGGCTCTGGTGGGCCGGGACGGGCTGTGGTGGGACGGGATGGGCTGTGGTGGGCTGGGACGCGCTGTGGTGGTCTGGGACGAACTGTGGTGGGCTGTGTTGGGACGGGACGGGCTGTGGTGAGCTAGGACGGGCTGTGGTGTGCTGAGACGGGCTCTGGTGGGCCGGGACGGGCTGTGGTGGGACGGGATGGGCTGTGGTGGGCTGGGACGCGCTGTGGTGCACTGGGACGAATTGTGGTGGGCTGGGACGGGCTGTGGTGAGCCGTGGTGGACCGTTGTGGGCTGGGACGGGCCGTGGTGAACTGTGGTGGGTTGGGACGGGCTGTGGGGGGCTGGGTCGGGCTAAGACGGGCTGTGGTGGGCTGGGACGGGTCGCAGTGGGCTAGGACAGGCTGTGGTGGGCTGGGATGGGCTATGGTGGGCTGGGACATGCTGTGGTAGGTTGGGACGGGCTCTGGTGGACTGGAACGGCCTCTGCTGGGCTGGAACAGGCCGTGGTGGGCTGGGACGGGCTGTGGTGGGGTGTGGTGAGCTGAGACGGTCTGGGAGGGGCTGAAACGGGCTAGGCCGGCTCTGGGGGTCTGGGAGGGGCTGGGAAGGCCTGTGGTGGGCTGGGACGAGCTGGGACGGGCTGGGACGGGCTGTGGTGGGCTGGGACGGGCAGTGGTGGGCTGGGACGGGCTGTGGTGGGCTGGGACGGGCAGTGGTGGGCTGAGGTGGGCCGCGGTGGGCCGGGACGGACCATGGTGGGCCGGGACGGGCGGTGATGGGCCTGGACGGTCTGTGGTGGACCGTAGTGGGCTGGGACGGGCTTTGGTGGGCCGGGACGTGCTGTTGTAGGCTGTGGTGTGCCGGGACGGGCTGTGGTGGGCTGGGACGGGCTGTGGTGAGCTGGGACGCGCTGTGGTGGGCTGGGACGGGCTGTGGTGGGCTGGGACGGGCTGTGGTGGGCTGGGACGGGCTGTGGTGGGCTGAGATGGGCTGTGGCGGGCTGTGGAAGGCAGGGACATGCTGTGTTGGTCTGGAAGGGGCCGTGGTGGGCCGTGGTGGACCTTGGGTGGCCGTGGTGGGCTGTGGGTGGCCGTGGTGGGCTATGAGTGGCCGTGGTGGGCTGTGGTGGGCTGTGCTGGGCTGGGACGGGCTGTGCTGGGCTGGGACGGGCTGTGATGGGATGGGACGGGCTGTGGTGGGCCAGGATGGTCTGTGGTGGGCTGGGACGGGCTGGGACGGGCTGTGGTGGGCTGGGACGGGCTGTGGTGGGCTGTGGAGGGCTGGGACAGGCCGTGGTAGGCTGTGGTGGGCTGTGGTAAGCTGGGACGGGCTCTGGTGGGCTGGGACGGTCTGTGGTGAGCTGTGGTGGGCTGGGACGGGCTGTGGTGGGCTGGGACAAGCTGTGGTGGGCTCTGGTGGGATGGGACGGGCTGTGGTGGGCTGTGGTGGGCTGGGACTGGCTGTGGTGGGCTGGGAAGGGCTGTGGTGGGCTGGGACAGGCTGGCACGGGCTGTGGTGGGCTGGTATTGGCTGGCACGAACTGGGACGGGCCGTGGTGGGCTGGGACGGGCCGTGGTGGGCTGGGACGGGCCGTGGTGGGCTGGGACGGGCTGTGGTGGGCCGCGGTGGGTCGTTGTGGGCTGGGACGGGCCGTGGTGAACTGTGGTGAGCTGTGGTGGGCTGGGATGGGCTGTGGGGGGCTCTGACGGGATGTGGTGAGCTGGGACGGGCTGTGGTGAGCTGGATCGGGCTGAGACGGGCTGTGGTGGGCCGGGACGGGCTGGGACATGCTGGGACGAGCTGTGGTGGTCTATGGTGGGATGGGACGGGATGTGGTGGGCCGCAATGGACTGGCACAGGCTGGGACGGGCTGTGGTGGGCTGGGACAGGCTGGGACGGGCTGTGGTGGGCTGGGACAGGCTGGGACGGGCTGTGGTGGGCTGGGACAAGTTCTGGTGGGCTGGGACGGTCTGTGGTGGGCTGGGACGGGCTGGGACGCCTTGGACGGGTTGTGGTGGGCGGTGACGGGTTGTGGTGGGCGGGGAAGGGCTTTGGTGGGCTGGGACGGGCTGTGGTGGGCCGGGACGGGCTGTGGTGGGCTGGGACGGGCTGTGGTGAGCCGGGACGGGCTGCGGTGGGCCGGGACGGGCTGTGGTGGGCCGGGACGGGCTGTGGTGGGACGGGACGGGCTGTGGTGGGCTGGGACGCGCTGTGGTGCACTGGGACGAATTGTGGTGGGTTGGGACGGGCTGTGGTGAGCCGTGGTGGGCCATTGTGGGCTGGGACGGGCCGTGGTGAACTGTGGTGGGTTGGGACGGGCTGTGGTGGGCTGGGACGGGCTGTGGTGAGCGGGGACGGGCTGTGTTGGGCGGGGACGGGCTTTGGTGGGCTCTGGTGGGCTGGAACGGGCTCTGCTGGGCTGGAACGGGCTGGAACGAGCTGTAATGGGCTGTGGTGGGCTTGGACGGGTTGTGGTGGGTTGTGGTGAGCTGAGATGGGCTGGGACGGGCTGGGACGGGCTGTGGTGGGCTGTATTGGGCTGTGGTGGGCTGGGACGGGCTGTGGTGGGCTGGGACGGGCTGTGGTGGGCTGTGGTGGGACGGGACGGGCTGTGATTGGCTGGGACGGGCTGTGGTGGTCTACGGTAGCCTGTGGTGTGCTGTAGTGGCCTGTGGTGGGCTGGGACGGGCTGTGGTGGGCTGGGACGGGCTGTGGTGGGCTGTGGTGGGCTGGGACGGGCTGTGGTGGTCTGGGACAAGCTGTGGTGGGCTGTGGTGGCCTGGGACGGGCTGTGGTGGGCTGGGAAGGGCTGTGGTGGGCTGGGACAGGCTGGCACGGGCTGTGGTGGACTGGTATTGGCTGGCACGGGCTGGAACGGGCCGTGGTGGGCTGGGACGGGCCGTGGTGGGCTGGGACGGGCTGCGGTGGGCCGTGGTGGGCTGGGACAGGCTGTGGTGGGCTGGGACGTGCCATGGTGGGCCGTGGTGAACTGTGGTGTTCTGTGGTGGGTTTTGGTGGGACTTAGTGGGCTGGGAGAAGCTGTGGTGGGCTGGGACAAGCTGTGGTGGGCTGGGACGGGCCGTGGTGGGCTGGGACGGGCCGTGGTGGGCGAGGACGGGCTGTGGTGGGCGGGAAAGGGCTGTGGTGTGCGGGGACAGTCTCTGGTGGGCAGGGACAGGCTCTGCTGGTCTGGAATGGTCTGTTCTTGGCTGGGACGGGCTGTGGTGGGTGGGGACGGACTGTGTTTGGCTGGGACGGACTGTGGTGGCCTGAGACGGGCTGTGACGGGCTGTGATGGGTTGGGACGAGCTGTGACGGGCTGTGGTGGTCTGCGGTAGGCTGTGGTGTGCTGTAGTGGCCTGTGGTGGGCTGGGACGGGCTGTGGTGGGCTGGGACAGGCTGGGACGGGCTGTGGTGGGCTGGGACGGGCTGACATGGGCTGGGACGCCTTGGACGGGTTGTGGTGGGCGGTGACGGGTTGTGCTGGGCGGTGACGGGCTGTGGTGGGCGGGGGACGGGCTTTGGTGGGCTGTGGTGGGCTGGAACGGGCTTTGGTGGGCTGGGACGGGCTGTGGTGGGCTGGGACGAGCTGTGGTGGGCTGGGACGAGTTCTGGTGGGCTGGGACGGGCTGAGATGGGCTGGGACGGGCTGGGACGCCTTGGACGGGCTGTGGTGGGCGGTGACGGGTTGTGGTGGGCTGGGACGGGTTGTGGTGGGCTGGGACGGGCTTGGATGTGCTGTGGTGGGCGGGCACGGTCTGTGGTGGGCTGGAACAGGCTGTGGTGGGTTGGGACGGGCTGTGGTAAGCTGTAATGGGCTGTGGTGAGTTGTGGTGGGCTGGGCTGGGCCGTGCCGTGGTGGGCCGGGACCAGTCTTGGTTGGCTGGGACGGGCCGTGGTGGGCCGGGAAGGGCTGTAGTGGGTGGGGACAAGTTGTGGTGGGCGGGGACAAGTTTTAGTGGGCAGGGACGGGCTGTGGTGGGCGGGGACGGGCTGTGGTGGGCGGGGACGGGCTGTGGTGGGCGGGGACGGGGTGTGGTGAGCGGGGACGGGCTTTGGTGGGCTGTGGTGGGCTGGGACGGGCTGTGGTGGGCTGGGACTGACTGTGGTGTCCTGGGACGGGCTGCGGTGGGCTGGGACGGACTGCGGTGGGCTGGGACAAGCTGTGGTGGGCTCTGGTGGGCTGGGACGGGCTGTGGTGGGCTGGGATGCGCTGTGGTGGGCTGGGACGCGCTGTGGTGGGCTGGGAAGGGCTGGGACGGGCTGTGGTGGGCTGGGACGGGCTGTGGTTGGCTGTGGTGGGCTGTGGTGGGCTGGGACGGGCTGTGGTGGGCTGGGACGGACTGTGGTGTCCTGGGACGGGCTGCGGTGGGCTGGGATGGACTGTGGTGGGCTGGGACAAGCTGTGGTGGGCTCTGGTGGGCTGGGATGAGCTGTGTTGGGCTGGGACGGGCTCTGGTGGGCTGGGACAAGCTGTGGTGGGCTGTGGTGGGCTGAAACGGGCTGTGGTGGGCTGGGATGCGCTGTGGTGGGCTGGGATGCACTGTGGTGGGCTGGGACGTGCTGTGGTGGGCTGGGAAGGGCTGGGACGGGCTGTGGTGTGCTGGGACGGGCTGTGGTTGGCTGGGATGGGCTGTGGTGGGCTGGGACTGGCTCTGGTGGGCCGGGACGTGCTGTGGTAGGCTGTGGTGTGCTGGGACGGGCTGTGGTGGGCTGGGACGGGCTGTGGTGGGCTGGGACGGGCTGTGGTGGGCTGGGACGGGCTGGGACGGGCTGGCACGGGCTGGGACGGGCTGTGGTGGGCTGGGACGGGCTGTGGTGGGCTGGGACGGACTGTGGTGGGCTGGGACAAGTTGGGGTGGACTGTGGTGGGCTGAGACGGGCTGTGGTGTGCTGGGACGGGCTCTGGTTGGCTGGGACAAGCTGTGGTGGGCTGTGGTGGGCTGAAATGGGCTGTGGAGGGCTGGGACGGGATGCGGTGGGCCGTGGTGGGCTATGGTGGGCCGTGGTGGGCTGGGACAGGCTGTGGTGGGCTATGACGTGCCGTGGTGTGCCGTGGTGAACTGTGGTGGGCTGTGGTAAGCCGTGGTGGGTTGTGGTGGGCCGTGGTGGGCTGTGGTCGGACGTGGTGGGCTGGGACAAGCTGTGGTGGGCTGGGACGGGCAGTGGTGGGCCAGGACCGGCCTTGGTTGGCCGTGACGGGCTGTGGTGGGCCGGGCCGGGCTGTAGTGGGCGGGGACAAGTTGTGGTGGGCGGGGACAGGCTGTGGTGAGCAGGGAAGGGCTGTGGTGGCCTGGGACGGGCTGGGACGGGCTGTGTTTGGCGGGGACGGGCTTTGGTGGGCTCTGGTGGGCTGGAACGGGCTCTGGTGGGCTGGGACGGGCTGTGGTAAGCTGTAATGGGCTGTGGTGGGCTTGGACGGGCTGTGGTGGTTTGTGGTGAGCTGAGATGGGCTGGGACGGGCTGGGACGGGCTGTGGTGGGCTGTGGTGGGACGGGACAGGCTGTGGTGGGCTGGGACGGGCTGTGGTGGTCTACGGTAGCCTGTGGTGTGCTGTAGTGGCCTGTGGTGGGCTGGGACGGGCTGTGGTGGGCTGGGACGGGCTGTGGTGGGCTGTGGTTGGACGGGACGGGCTGCGGTGAGGCAGGACAGGCTGTGGTGTGCTGAGACGGGCTCTGGTGGGCCGGGACGGGCTGTGGTGGGCCGGGATGGGCTATGGTGGGCCGGGACAAGCTGTGGTAGGTTGGGACGGGCTCTGGTGGACTGGGACGGGCTCTGGTGGGCTGGAACAGGCCGTGGTGGGCTGGGATGGGCTGTGGTGGGGTGTGGTGAGCTGAGACGGTCTGGGAGGGGCTGAAACGGGCTGGGCCGGCTCTGGGGGTCTGGGAGGGGCTGGGAAGGCGTGTGGTGGGCTGGGACGAGCTGGGACGGGCTGGGACGGGCTGTGGTGGGCTGGGACGGGCAGTGGTGGGCTGGGACGGGCAGTGGTGGGCTGGGACGGGCTGTGGTGGGCTGGGACGGGCTGTGGTGGGCTGGGACGCGCTGTGGTGGGCTGGGACGCGCTGCGGTGGGCTGGGAAGGGCTGGGACGGGCTGTGGTGGGCCAGGACCAGCCTTGGTTGGCCATGCCGGGCCGGGGTGTAGTGGGCGGGGACAAGTTGTGGTGGGCGGGGACGGGCTGTGGTGAGCAGGGAAGGGCTGTGGTGGCCTGGGACGGGCTGGGACGGGCTGTGGTGAGCGGGGACGGGCTGTGGTGGGCGGGGACGGGCTTTGGTGGGCTCTGGTGGGCTGGAACGGGGTCTGGTGGGCTGGGACGGGCTGTGGTAAGCTTTAATGGGCTGTGGTGGGCTTGGACGGGCTGTGGTGGGTTGTGGTGAGCTGAGACGGGCTGTGGTGGGCTGTATTGGGCTGTGGTGGGCTGTATTGGGCTGTGGTGGGCTGGGACGGGCTGTAGCAGGCTGGGACGGGCTGTGGTGGGCTGGGACGGGCTGTGGTGGTCTACGGTAGCCTGTGGTGGGCTGGGACGGGCTGTGGTGGGCTGGGACGGGCTGTGGTGTGCTGAGACGGGCTGTGGTGGGCTGGGACGGGCTGTGGTGGGACGGGACGGGCTGTGGTGGGACGGGACGGGCTGTGGTGGGACGGGACGGGCTGTGGTGGGACGGGATGGGCTGTGGTGTGCCGGGACGGGCTATGGTGGGCTGGGACGCGCTGTGGTGCACTGGGACGAATTGTGGTGGGCTGGGACGGGCTGTGGTGGGCCGTGGTGGGCCGCAATGGACTGGGACAGGCTGGGACGGGCTGTGGTGGGCTGGGACGAGTTGTGGTGGGCTGGGACGGGCTGACATGGGCTGGGACGGGCTGGGACACCTTGGACGGGTTGTGGTGGGCGGTGACGGGTTGTGGTGGGCTGGGACGGGCTTTGGTGGGCGGGGACGGGCTTTGGTGGGCTGGGACGGGCTGTGGTGGGCTGGGACGAGCTGTGGTGGGCTGGGACGAGTTCTGGTGGGCTGGGACGGGCTGAGATGGGCTGGGACGGGCTGGGACGCCTTGGACGGGCTGTGGTGGACGGTGACGGGTTGTGGTGGGCTGGGACGGGCTTGGGTGTGCTGTGGTGGGCGGGCACGGTCTGTGGTGGGCTGGAACAGGCTGTGGTGGGTTGGGACGGGCTGTGGTAAGCTGTAATGGGCTGTGGTGGGTTGTGGTGGGCTGGGCTGGGCCGTGGTGGGTTGGGACGTGCCGTGGTGGGCCGGGACCGGTCTTGGTTGGCTGGGACAGGCCGTGGTGGGCCGGGAAGGGCCGTAGTGGGTGGGGACAAGTTGTGGTGGGCGGGGACAAGTTGTGGTGGGCAGGGACGGGCTGTGGTGGGCGGGGATGGGCTGTGGTGGGCGGGGACGGGGTGTGGTGGGCGGGGACGGGCTGTGGTGGGCTGTGGTGGGCTGGGACAAGCTGTGGTGGGCTGTGGTGGGCTGGGACGGGCTGTGGTGGGCTGGGACGGACTGTGGTGTCCTGGGACGGGCTGTGGTGGGCTGGGACGGACTGTGGTGGGCTGGGACAAGCTGTGGTGGGCTCTAGTGGGCTGGGACGGGCTGTGGTGGGCTGGGAAGGGCTCTGGTGGGCTGGGACAAGCTGTGGTGGGCTGTGGTGGGCTGGGATGCGCTGTGGTGGGCTGGGATGCGCTGTGGTGGGCTGGGATGCGCTGTGGTGGGCTGGGACGTGCTGTGGTGGGCTGGGAAGGGCTGGGACGGGCTGTGGTGGGCTGGGACGGGCTGTGGTTGGCTGGGATGGGCTGTGGTGGGCTGGGACTGGCTCTGGTGGGCCGGGACGTGCTGTGGTAGGCTGTGGTGTGCTGGGACGGGCTGTGGTGGGCTGGGACGGGCTGTGGTGGGCTGTGGTTGGACGGGACGGGCTGCGGTGAGCCAGGACAGGCTGTGGTGTGCTGAGACGGGCTCTGGTGGGCCGGGACGGGCTGTGGTGGGCCGGGATGGGCTATGGTGGGCCGGGACAAGCTGTGGTAGGTTGGGACGGGCTCTGGTGGACTGGGACGGGCTCTGGTGGGCTGGAACAGGCCGTGGTGGGCTGGGATGGGCTGTGGTGGGGTGTGGTGAGCTGAGACGGTCTGGGAGGGGCTGAAACGGGCTGGGCCGGCTCTGGGGGTCTGGGAGGGGCTGGGAAGGCGTGTGGTGGGCTGGGACGAGCTGGGACGGGCTGGGACGGGCTGTGGTGGGCTGGGACGGGCAGTGGTGGGCTGGGACGGGCAGTGGTGGGCTGGGACGGGCTGTGGTGGGCTGGGACGGGCTGTGGTGGGCTGGGACGCGCTGTGGTGGGCTGGGACGCGCTGTGGTGGGCTGGGACGCGCTGCGGTGGGCTGGGAAGGGCTGGGACGGGCTGTGGTGGGCCAGGACCAGCCTTGGTTGGCCATGCCGGGCTGTAGTGGGCGGGGACAAGTTGTGGTGGGCGGGGACAGGCTGTGGTGAGCAGGGAAGGGCTGTGGTGGCCTGGGACGGGCTGGGACGGGCTGTGGTGAGCGGGGACGGGCTGTGGTGGGCGGGGACGGGCTTTGGTGGGCTCTGGTGGGCTGGAACGGGGTCTGGTGGGCTGGGACGGGCTGTGGTAAGCTGTAATGGGCTGTGGTGGGCTTGGACGGGCTGTGGTGGGTTGTGGTGAGCTGAGACGGGCTGTGGTGGGCTGTATTGGGCTGTGGTGGGCTGTATTGGGCTGTGGCGGGCTGGGACGGGCTGTAGCAGGCTGGGACGGGCTGTGGTGGTCTACGGTAGCCTGTGGTGGGCTGGGACGGGCTGTGGTGGGCTGGGACGGGCTGTGGTGTGCTGAGACGGGCTGTGGTGGGCTGGGACGGGCTGTGGTGGGACGGGACGGGCTGTGGTGGGACGGGACGGGCTGTGGTGGGACGGGACGGGCTGTGGTGGGACGGGATGGGCTGTGGTGTGCCGGGACGGGCTATGGTGGGCTGGGACGCGCTGTGGTGCACTGGGACGAATTGTGGTGGGCTGGGACGGGCTGTGGTGGGCCGTGGTGGGCCGCAATGGACTGGGACAGGCTGGGACGGACTGTGGTGGGCTGGGACGAGTTGTGGTGGGCTGGGACAGGCTCAGATGGGCTGGGACGGGCTGGGACACCTTGGACGGGTTGTGGTGGGCGGGTGACGGGTTGTGGTGGGCTGGGACGGGCTTTGGTGGGCGGGGACGGGCTTTGGTGGGCTGGGACGGGCTGTGGTGGGCTGGGACGAGCTGTGGTGGGCTGGGACGAGTTCTGGTGGGCTGGGATGGGCTGAGATGGGCTGGGACGGGCTGGGACGCCTTGGACGGGCTGTGGTGGACGGTGACGGGTTGTGGTGGGCTGGGACGGGCTTGGGTGTGCTGTGGTGGGTGGGCACGGTCTGTTGTGGGCTGGAACAGGCTGTGGTGGGTTGGGACGGGCTGTGGTAAGCTGTAATGGGCTGTGGTGGGTTGTGGTGGGCTGGGCTGGGCCGTGGTGGGTGGGGACAAGTTGTGGTGGGCGGGGACAAGTTGTGGTGGGCAGGGACCGGTCTTGGTTGGCTGGGACAGGCCGTGGTGGGCCGGGAAGGGCCGTAGTGGGTGGGGACAAGTTGTGGTGGGCGGGGACAAGTTGTGGTGGGCAGGGACGGGCTGTGGTGGGCCGGGATGGGCTGTGGTGGGCGGGGACGGGCTGTGGTGGGCGGGGACGGGGTGTGGTGGGCTGTGGTGGGCTGGGACGAGCTGTGGTGGGCTGTGGTGGGCTGTGGTGGGCTGTGGTGGGCTGTGGTGGGCTGGGACGGGCTGTGGTGGGCTGGGACGGACTGTGGTGTCCTGGGACGGGCTGTGGTGGGCTGGGACGGACTGTGGTGGGCTGGGACAAGCTGTGGTGGGCTCTAGTGGGCTGGGACGGGCTGTGGTGGGCTGGGAAGGGCTCTGGTGGGCTGGGACAAGCTGTGGTGGGCTGTGGTGGGCTGGGATGCGCTGTGGTGGGCTGGGATGCGCTGTGGTGGGCTGGGATGCGCTGTGGTGGGCTGGGATGCGCTGTGGTGGGCTGGGACGTGCTGTGGTGGGCTGGGAAGGGCTGGGACGGGCTGTGGTGGGCTGGGACGGGCTGTGGTTGGCTGGGATGGGCTGTGGTGGGCTGGGACTGGCTCTGGTGGGCCGGGACGTGCTGTGGTAGGCTGTGGTGTGCTGGGATGGGCTGTGGTGGGCTGGGACGGGCTTTGGTGGGCTGGGACGGGCTGGGACGGGCTGGGAAGGGCTGGGATGGGCTGTGGTAAGCTGGGATATGCTGTGGTGGGCTGGGACGGACTGTGGTGGGCTGGGACAAGCTGTGGTGGGCTGGGATGCGCTGTGGTGGGCTGGGATGGGCAGTGGTGGGCTGAGACGGGCTGTGGAGGGCTGGGACGGGCTGTGGTGGTCTGGGACGGGCTGTGGTGGGCTGGGACGGGATGCGGTGGGCCGTGGTGGGCTGGGACAGGCTGTGGTGGGCTATGACGTGCCGTGGTGTGCCGTGGTGAACTGTGGTGGGCTGTGGTAAGCCGTGGTGGGTTGTGGTGGGCCGTGGTGGGCTGTGGTCGGACGTGGTGGGCTGGGACAAGCTGTGGTGGGCTGGGACGGGCCGTGGTGGGCCAGGTCTGGCCTTGGTTGGCCGTGACGGGCCGTGGTGGGCCGGGCCGGGCTGTAGTGGGCGGGGACAAGTTGTGGTGGGCGGGGACAGGCTGTGGTGAGCAGGGAAGGGCTGTGGTGGCCTGGGACGGGCTGTGGTGAGCGGGGACGGGCTGTGGTGGGCTGGGACGGGCTGTGGTGTGCTGTGAGAGGCTGTGGTGGTCTGGGGCGAGCTGGGACGGGCTGTGGTAAGCTGGGACGGGCTGTGGTGGGCCATAGTGGGCTGTGGTGGGCTGGGACGGGCTGTGGTGGTCTGTGACAAGCTCTTGTGGGCTGTGGTGGGTTGGGACGAACTGTGGTGGGCTCTGGTGGGCTCTGGTGGGCTGGGACGGGCTGTCGTGGGCTGGGACGGGCTGTCGTGGGCTGGGACGGGCTGGGATGGGCCGTGGTGGGCTGGGACGGGCCGTGGTGGGCTGGGACGGGCCGTGGTAGGCTGGGACGGGTTGGGATAGGCTGCGGTGGGCCGTGGTGGGCTGTGGTGGGCCGTGGTGGGCTGGGATAGGCTGTGGTGAGCTGAGACGGGCTCTGGAGGTCTGTGGTGGGCTAGGACGGCTTGTGGTGGGCTGGGACGGGCTGTGGTGGGCTGTGGTGGGCTTTCATGGGCCGTGGTGGGCTGGGACGGGCTGTGTTGTGGGCTGGGACGGGCTGCGGTGGGTTGTGGAGAGCTGGGACGGGCTGTGACGAGCTGTGGTGGGCTGCGACGGGCTCTGGGGGTCTGGGACAGGCTTGGACGAGCTGGGACAGGCTGGGACAGGCTGTGGTGGGCTGAGACGGGCTGGGACGGGCTGTGGTGGGCTGGGACGGGTTGTGGTGGGCTGTGGTAAGCTGAGACGGGCCGTGGTGGGCTGGGACGGGCTGGTACTTGCTGTGGTGGGCTGTTACGGGCTGTGGTGTGCTGTGAGAGGCTGTGGTGGTCTGGGACGAGCTGGGACGGGCTGTGGTGGGCTGGGACGGGCTCTGGTGGGCTGGGACGGGCTGTGGTGGGCCGTAGTGGGCTGTGGTGGGCTGGGACGGGCTGTGGTGGTCTGTGACAAGCTCTTGTGGGCTGTGGTGGGCTGGGACGAGCTGTGGTGGGCTCTGGTGGGCTCTGGTGGGCTGGGACGTACTGTCGTGGGCTGGGACGGCCTGTCGTGGGCTGGGACGGGCTGGGACGGGCCGTGGTGTGCTGGGACGGGCCATGGTGGGCTGGGACGGGCTGTGGTGGGCTGGGACGGGTTGGGATAGGCTGCAGTGGGCCGTGGTGGGCTGGGATAAGCTGTGGTGAGCTGAGACGGGCTCTGGAGGTCTGTGGTGGGCTAGTACGGCCTGTGGTGTGCTGGGACGGGCTGTGGTGGGCTGTGGTGGGCTTTCGTGGGCCGTGGTGGGCTGGGACGGGCTGTGGTGGGCTGGGACGGGCTGCGGTGGGTTGTGGAGAGCTGGGACGGGCTGTGACGGGCTGTGGTGGGCTGCGACGGGCTCTGGGGGTCTGGGACAGGCTTGGACGAGCTGGGACAGGCTGGGACAGGCTGTGGTGGGCTGAGACGGGCTGGGAGGGGCTGGGACGGGCTGTGGTGGGCTGGGACGGTCTGTCGTGGGCTGTGGTATAGCTGGGACGGGCTGTGGTGGGCTGTGGTGGGCTGTGGTGTGCTGGGACGGGCTGTGGTGGGCCGGGACAGGCCGTGGTGGGCTGTGGTGCGCCGTGTTTATCTGGGACGAGCTGTGGTGGGCCATGGCGGGCTGTGGTGGGCTGGGACGGGCCGTGGTTTGCCGTGGTGGGCTGAAACAGGCTGTGGTGACTGGTGGTGGGCTGTGGTGACCTGTGGTGGGTTGCGGTGGGCTGGGACGGGTTTCGGTGGGCTGGGATAAACTGTGTTGGGCTGCGACGGGCTTTTGAAGGCTGGGATGAGCTGTGGAGGGTTGGGACGGGCTGTGGAGGGTTGTGGAGGGCTGTGCTGGGCTTGGACAGGCTGTGGTGGGCTGAGATGGGCCGTGGTGGTCCGTGGTGGGCTGGGACGGGCCGTGCTGGGCTAGGACGGGCTGTGGTGAACTGTGGTGGGCTGTGATGGGCCGTGGTGGGCTGGGACGGGCCGTGGTGGGCTGGGACGGGCCGTGGTGGGCTGGGACGGGCCGTGGTGGGCTGGGACAGGCTGTGGTGGGCTGTGGTGGACTGGGAAGGGCCGTGGTGGGCCGTGGTGTGCTCTGGTGGGCCATGGTGGACTGTGGTTGGCCGTGGTGGGCCGGGACAGGCCGTGGTTAGCCGTGGTGGGCTGAAACAGGCTGGGACGGGCTCTGGTGGGCTGGGACGGGCTGTGGTGGGCTGGGACAGGCTCTGGTGGGCTGTGGTGGGCTGGGACGGGCCGTGGTGGGCTGGGACGGGCTGTGGTGGGCTGGGACGGGCTGTGGTCGTCTGGGACGGGTTGTGGTGAGCTGAGACGGGCCGTGGTGGGCTGAGATGGGCCGTGGTGGGCTGGGACGGGCTGGTACTTGCTGTGGTGGGCTGTTACGGGCTGTGGTGTGCTGTGAGAGGCTGTGGTGGTCTGGGACGAGCTGGGACGGGCTATGGTGGGCTGGGACGGGCTGTGGTGGGCTGGGACGGGCTGTGGTGGGCTGGGACAAGCTGTGGTGGGCTGGGACAAGCTGTGGTGTGCTGGGACGGGCTGTGGTGTGCAGGGACAGGCTGGGACGGGCTGGGACGGGCTGGGACGTGCTGGGACGGGCTGTGGTGGGCTGGGACTCGGTGTGGTGGAATGGGACGGGCTGGGACGGGCTGGGACGGGCTGGGACGGGCTGTGACGGGCTGTGGTGAGCTGGGACGGGCTGTGGTGGGCTGTGGTGAGCTGGGACAAGCTGTGGTGGGCTCTGGTGGGCTCTGGTGGGCTGGGACGGGCTGTAGTGGGCTGGGACGGGCTGTCGTGGGCTGGGACGGGCTGGGACGGGCCGTGGTGGGCTGGGACGGGCCGTGGTGGGCTGGGACGGGTTGGGATAGGCTGCGGTGGGCCGTGGTGTGCTGTGCTGGGCTGTGGTGGGCTGGGATAGGCTGTGGTGAGCTGAGACGGGCTTTGGAGGGCTGTGGTGGGCTGGGACGGCTTGTGGTGGGCTGGGACGGCTTGTGGTGGGCTGGGACGGCTTGTGGTGGGCTGGGACGGGCTGTGGTGGGCCGTGGTGGGCTGTGGTGGGCTTTCGTGGGCCGTGGTGGGCTGGGACGGGCTGTGGTGGGCTGGGACGAGCTGTGGTGGGCTGTGGTGGGCTGGGACGGGCTGTGGTGGGTTGTGGTGAGCTGAGACGGGCTGTCGTGAAATTGGACGGGCTGTGGTGGGCTGTGGTGTGCTGGGACATGCTGTGGTGAACTGGGAAGGGCTCTGGTGGTCTGGAATGGGCTGCCGTGGGCTGGGACGGGCTGCGGTGGGCTGGGACAGGCTCAGGTGGGCCGGGACAGACTCTGGTGCGCTGTGGTGGGCTGTGGTGGGCTATGGTGCGCTGTGGTGGGTTGTGGTGAGCTAGAACGGGTTGTGGTTTGGCTGGGACGGGCTATAGTGGGCTGGGACGGGATTGTGGTGGGCTGGGACGGGCTCTGATGGTCTGCGGCGGCCGTGGTGGGCTGGGACGGGCCGTGGTGGGCTGGGACGGGCCGTGGTGGGCTGGGACGGGTCGTGGTGGGCTGGGACGGGCTGTGGTGGGCTGCGGTGAGTAGGGACGGGCTGTGGTGGGCTGGGACAGGCTGTGGTGGGCCGTGGTGGGCTGGGACAGGCTGTGGTGAGCTGAGACGGGCTCTGGAGGGCTGTGGTGGGCTGGGACGGGCTGTGGTGAACTGTGGTGGGCCGTGGTGGGCTTTCGTGGGCTGTGGTGGGCTGGGACGGGCTGTGGTGGGCGAGGACGGGCTGGGACGGGCTGTGGTGGATTGTGGAGAGCTGTGACGGGCTGTGGTGGGCTGCGACGGGCTGTGGTGGGCTGGGACGGGCTGGGACAGGCTGGGACGGGCTGTGGTGGGCTGAGACGGGCTGGGAGGGGCTGGGACGGGCTGTGGTGGTCTGGGACGGGCTGTGTTGGGCGGGGACGGGCTCTGGTGGGCTGGAACGGACTGTGGTGGTCCTGGACGGGCTGTGGTGGGCTGGGATGGGCTGTGGTGAGCTGGGACGGGCTGTGGGTGGCTGGGACGGGCTGTGGTGGGCTGGGACTTGCTGTGGTGTGCTGTGGTTTGTCCATCAAACAGCTTCTCTGTTTTTCTGTCTCTCAGGCCAACAGTTTTACCGTGTCCTCGGTCTCTGCCCCCTCTTGGCTTCATCGTTTCAGTATTAGAAAGAAAGGACAGAACCTGGCCAAAATAACTCAGCAGATGCCAAAGGTATGGGTGAGCTGGTTAGCTTAGCACCCCCGGCGTAGAAAAAGGTTTAGTCCAGATCACTCGTCACGAAAGAGAGAGGTGTATTCTAGCGTGGGTAAAACCAGGGGGAAATGACACAGATCTTTGCTGTTCAAGGGAACCCTCTCTTTTACTGCTGCAAACACTGCTCCTCCTATGTTATTGTCATGGGTTGAGCCCTTCCAAGGAAGCTTTATGTGGTGCTGTTTTGAGAACTGATGTAGTAGGATACCTGGAAATGGCGAGTGCAGCAAGGCTTCTCCCTGGGGAGTTAGACGGTATCTAGATAAAGGCTAAATGAGTAAACTTCTCCAAAGCCCTTGCAGAAACCGGGACGGCACCAGAGCCTTGGGCTCTAGGCACTGCCATATGGCCGAAATTGTTAAGTTTCTGACTTGTAAAATTGTGGGGATTTGGTCTGGGCTTTTTGGGAAGGAGCACATCTCTCAGTGGCAGGGATCGATGGTGTAGGCCTGACCAAAAGCATTGGCCTGGCTTGGATCTTGGCAAATTCTGAAGAGATTCATTGTCCTTCACCTCAAGGTTCACATCAAATTCACTGGAGGAGAGGATAACATCACTTTGGAAGGACCTACAGAAGATGTGCATGTGGCTCAGGAACAGATTGAAGCCGTGCTCAAGGAACTGGTGAGCTGCAGTTACTAGTTCCAGTAAGAAACTGGGGGAAGAAGGGGCAACAGAGCAGAGGTGATGAGGTGTTTGTCACATCCATAGGATGTCTTGGCATGCTTAATCGAACTTGCAGGAGACAAATTGTGTGGCAGGTGGATGACACCCCTTGGTCATCCATAGCATCCTTGAAAAGTCAGCATTAATTTTTTTGGTGCGGAGAAGGAAGGATTCTCTTGGTTATAGCTGGAGAGGCATAGAAGTGAGTCTTTTCGATGTTTCATGAGCACAATGCTCTCTTCTCAAAGCAGAGGAATGCTTGTGCTCTGCTTAAGAGCAGAAGTGCTTGTAGCTGACCGCTGGTGAGTCAGTGCCAATACTGGCAGTAGGCAGTTACTTAGGGCACGAGACAGAAGCGGTGGCCTGTCCTACCTGGCCCTATATAATATAATATATAATAGTGGACATACATACATATATAGATATAGATATAAAAATATAATTCTTTTTAGATCCACGGGATGGATTATGCAATAATCAAGGCTGACCACCAATTCCACCGACACCTCATTGGCAAGAACGCAGCTAAACGGTAAGTGGAGTGCCTTTCTAGTCCTTCCCATGCTCACACTCTTCGTGTTTAGTAGATGGTATCAGGGGCTCTGTAGCTCACCCAGTGTGCTGTCTCCATCACGTTTCCTCTGCTTTCCTGGAGTGGTGGTGGTACAAGGAGAGAAATGGGCCGTGAGGCCTTGCGATGGCTTGAACGGGTGAAAGTACCTTGGGAGCCTGAACAGTAGTGGAATTACTTCTCTGTGCGAATGACATTTTAGCAGCCAGTTGTGGGTGGTGGAAATGTGCTTGGTGAGCTTCTCCCTGTAGAGGAATGAAGGCGGTGGGTTGATTAGCATTGATAACACGCAGCTGTGGCCTTGCCTCAGAGGCAGTGGGTTGATTGACGTGGATGACGTGCAGGTGTAGCTGGTTCCCGCTAAGGGGTTAAATAGCCCTGTGGCTTGTGGGAGAGGGTGTCAGCTGGAGGAGGAGCAGTGTGGTCTGGCCTCTGGAGGAAGGCGCTACAGCACCGGCAGTAGAATATGGTCAACGGTAAAGCCTTGTTGCGGTCTGCTAGTTTGATAGCACTGCAACGTGACCCCAGCCAAGAGTTTGGGGTAGAAAGGAACGATTATCCTCTGCTCTAAATGTGATACTGTTTGGGGAAGAAACACGCCTCGCTCTGACAAGGGAACAATGGGCTCTGTAGATGCCACGGTATTTACTTGGACAGGCTCTCGTGTGGCACAGGTCTGCTCTCACTGAACTCCAGGGGGAAGAGGCAATTTCCCCTGTCTCAACCCTACCCCACTGAGCCCTTCCCAGAGGCGGCTTTACTTCTTCAACAGCCTCTGAGCAGTGATAATCAAGGTGCCTTGCTTCCAGGTCTTTGCCTAGCAGATGGCGTCACCACAGTCCTTGCCTCGAAGTTAACAGGATGAAGGATCTGTACAAGGTGTCTGTGCGCATTCCCCCGGACAACGAGAAGAGCAACCCGATCAGAATGGAAGGAGACCCACAGGGGGTCCCACAGGCCAAGAAAGAGCTGCTGGAACTCGCTTCCCGTATGGTGAGTGGGTAGGACGTGATGTTTGGGAGACTGCAGGGTTTGCGCTCTCGTGTTCCCTTGTAACCTTCTGGTGCGAGTGTGTGCCCCTTGCCCACGGAGCACTTGGATCTCATGACAAGTGCAAGTTCCTCTTCACAAATGTCTTCCCCTGTTCCCTCGGGTAGCCTTTCTCTGTCAACGCAGAGTGAATTTTGTCTGGAGAAAAGAGGGACAGTGCTGGCAAGTAAACCGTCGGGCAGCAAACCGCTAAGTCAAAGTAGATGGCTCTCCGGCTGAACACTCAGTGTGCCCTCTGTTCCCATCAGGAAAATGAACACGCTGCGGACCTAATCGTTGAGCAGAAATTCCACCGGACCGTCATTGGGCAGAAGGCTGAGCGGGTCTGGGAAATCCGGGAGCAATTCCCAGAGGTAAGGCTTTGTAGGAGAGGAGGAATCCAGAGGGGTTCTTTCCTACATGGCTAGTAGGCCTGTCGTCACAGAAGTCGTAACTTTAGTGGCTCTGTAGCGCAAGTGTCTGAGAAGATAGTTCTTTTAGCCAGAGGCCGCTAACACGGTTCCCCGTTTCTGAATGGGAAAAGGGCATGAGTAGGATCCCCCCAACCTTTGCATGTGTCTGACACAAGGGTTCTTGCTTTTGCTTGAGCTAACTAGAAATGACCGCTCCTGCAGGTTATCATCAGCTTCCCAGACCCTGCACACAAGAGTGACATCGTCCAACTCCGAGGTCCCAAAAACGAGGTGGAGAAGTGCACCGAGTACATGCAAAAGATGGTGGCAGACCTGGTAAGGAGGTCTTCTGCCTGCTCTTCCCTCCTCCGTGCCTGGATAACCCTGGGGCAAAGCAGAGCTCTACTGGCTTGGGTAGAGCTAAAACACCTCAAGAGGAGGGAGCTGTCAGCGCTGTTTTGGCTGAATGGAGGCAGGGGGATAGTACCTGTTATGGGAAGGCTATAGGGGAACGTCCTTGCCTTTGTTTAGTCTTACAAAAGTCCCTCGTATAGAGAACTTCCTTGGGTCTAAGCCTGTTTTCAAAAGCTCGTTTATCAGAGCTCCTGAAGTCGGGCCTCCCTTGCCACGACAGTGTAAACTTCAGTTCTCCCTTCCTTTCTCCCTTAGGTTGAAAACAGCTTTTCTATTTCTGTCCCCATCTGCAAACAGTTCCACAAGAACATCATAGCGAAAGGAGGTGCCAAAATCAAGAAGGTGAGATACTGTTCCTAACACAGGTGGGCCGGGACGGGCCGCGGTGGGCCGGGACGGGGCCGCGGTGGGCTGGGACGGGCCGGGGGGGTACTTGATGTGGTGGGCTGGGACGGGCTGTGGTGGTCTGGGACGAGCTGGGAAAAAGCCGTGGGAGGCTGGGGACGGGCCGTGGTGGGCCGGCACGGGCCGTGGTGTGCCGTGGTGGGCCGTGGTGTGCCGTGGTGGGCTGGGACGGGCCGTGGTGGGCCGTGGTGTGCCGTGATGGGCTGGGACGGGCCGTGGTGGGCCGTGGTGGGACGGGGACGGACTGTGGTGGGCACGGACGGGCCGTAGTTGGTTGTGGTGGGCTGGGACGGGCTGTGGTGGGCAGGGACGGGCCGTGGTTGGTTGTGGTGGGCTGGGACGGGCTGTGGTGGGCAGGGACGGACTGTGATGAACTGAGACGGGCTGTGGTGGGCTGTGGAGTGCTGGGACGTGCTGTGGTGGGCTGTGGAGTGCTGGGACGTGCTGTGGTGGGCTGTGGAGTGCTGGGACGTGCTGTGGTGGGCTGTGGTGGGCTGGGACCGGCTGCGGTGGGCTGTGGTGGGCTGGGACCGCCTGCGGTGGGCTGCGGTGGGCTGTGGTGGGCTGGGACCGGCTGCGGTGGGCTGTGGTGAGCTGGGACGGGATGCGGTGGGCTGGAATGGGCTGTGCTGTGCTGGAACGGTCTGGGACGAGTTGTGGTGAGTGTGGTGGGCTGGGACGGGCTGGGACGGACTGTGTTTGGCTGGGACGGGCTGTGGTGGGCAGTGGTGGGCTGGGACAGGCTGTGGTGAGCTGAGACGGGCTGTGGTGGGCTGTGTCGGGCTGGGACGAGCTGTGACGGGGGTGGGACGGGCTGTGGTGGTCTGCGGTAGGCTGTGGTCTGCTGTAGTGGCCTGTGGTGGGCGGGGACGGGCTGTGGTGGGCGGGGGACGGGCTGTGGTGGGCGGGGGACGGGCCGTGGTGAGCTGTGGAGAGCCGTGGTGGGTTGGGACGGGCCGTGGTGGGCTGGAACGGGCTCTGGTGGTGAGCAGAGACGGCCTGTGTTGGGCTGGGACGGGCTGTGATAAGCTGTAACCGGCTGTGGTGGGCTGTGTTGGGCTGGGACGGGCTGTGATAAGCTGTAACCGGCTGTGGTGGCTGTGTTGGGCTGGGACGGGCTGTGATAAGCTGTAACCGGCTGTGGTGGGCTGTGTTGGGCTGGGGACGGGCTGTGATAAGCTGTAACCGGCTGTGGTGGGCTGTGTTGGGCTGGGACGGGTCGTGGTGGGCTGGGACGGGTTGGGACGGGCTGGGACTGGCTTTGGTGGGCTGTGGTGGGCTGGGTCGGGCCGTGGTGGGCCGGGTCGTGCCGTGGTGGGCCGGGACGGGCTGGTACTTGCTGTGGTGGGCTGTTACGGGCTGTGGTGTGCTCTGAGAGGCTGTGGTGGTCTGGGACGAGCTGGGACGGGCTCTGGTGGGCTGGGACGGGCTGTCGTGGGCTGGGACGGGCTGTCGTGGGCTGGGACGGGCTGTCGTGAGCCGTGGTGGGCTGGGACGGGCCGTGGTGGGCTGGGACGGGCCGTGGTGGGCTGGGACGGGCCGTGGTGGGCTGGGACGGGCCGTGGTGTGGTGGGACGGGCCGTGGTGGGCTGGGACGGGTTGGGATAGGCTGCGGTGGGCCTTGGTGTGCTGTGGTGGGCCGTGGTGGGCTGGGATAGGCCGTGGTGAGCTGAGACGGGCTCTGGAGGTCTGTGGTGGGCTCGGACGGCTTGTGGTGGGCTGGGACGGCTTGTGGTGGGCTGGGACGGGCTGTTGTGGGCTTTCGTGGGCTGTGGTGGGCTTTCGTGGGCCGTGGTGGGCTGGGACGGGCTGCGGTGGGTTGTGGAGAGCTGGGACGGGCTGTGACGGGCTGTGGTGGGCTGCGACGGGCTCTGGGGGTCTGGGAAAGGCTTGGACGAGCTGGGACAAGCTGAGACGGTCTGTGGTGGGCTGAGACGGTCTGTGGTGGGCTGGGATGGGCCGTGGTTTGCCGTGGTGGGCTGAAACAGGCTGTGGTGACCGGTGGTGGGCTGTGGTGACCTGTGGTGGGCTGCGGTGGGCTGGGACGGGTTGCGGTGGGCTGGGACGGGTTTCGGTGGGCTGGGATAAGCTGTGTTGGGCTGCGACGGGCTGTGGTAGGCTGGGATGAGCTGTGGAGGGTTGGGACGGGCTGTGGAGGGTTGTGGAGGGCTGTGCTGGGCTTGGACAGGCTGTGGTGGGCTGTGGTGGGCTGTGGTGGGCTGTGGTGGGCCGTGGTGGGCCGTGGTGGGCCGTGGTGGGCTGTGGTGGGCTGTGGTGGGCCGGGGTGGGCCGTGGTGGGCTGGGACGGGCTCTGGTGGGCTGGGACGGGCTGTGGTGGGCTGGGATGTGCCGTGGTGGGCTGGGACGGGCCGTGGTGGGCTGGGACGGGCCGTGGTGGGATAAGACGGGCTGTGGTGGGCTGCGACGGGTTGGGACGGGCCGTGGTGGGCTGGGACGGGCCGTGGTGGGCTGGGACGGGCTGTGGTGGGCCGGGACGAGCCGTAGTAGGCCGGGACGGGCCGTGGTGGGCCGGGACGAGCCGTAGTTGGCCGGGACGGGCCGTGGTGGGTTGTTATGGGCCGTGGTGGGATGGGGCGGTCTGTGGTGGGCTGTGGTAGACCGTGGTGGGCTGTGATGGGCTGTGGTAAGCTGGGACGGGATATGGTAAGCTGGGACGGGCTTTCGTGGCCTGGGACAGGCCGTCGTGGGCTGGGACGGGCTGGGACGGGCCGTGGTGGGCTGGGACGGGCCGTGGTGGGCTGGGACGGGCCGTGGTGTGGTGGGACGGGCCGTGGTGGGCTGGGATAGGCTGTGGTGAGCTGAGACGGGCTCTGGAAATCTGTGGTGGGCTCGGACGGCTTGTGGTGGGCTCGGACGGCTTGTGGTGGGCTGGGACGGGCTGTGGTGGGCTTTCGTGGGCTGTGGTGGGCTTTCGTGGGCCGTGGTGGGCTGGGACGGGCTGTTGTGGTCTGGAACAGGCTGTGGTGGGTTGGGACAGGCTGGGACATGCTGGGACGGTGTGTGGTGGACTGGGATTGTCTGTGGTGGGGCGTGGTGGGCTGGGACGGGCCGTGGTGAACTGTGGTGGGCTGTGGTGGGCCGTGGTGGGCTGTGGTGGGCCGTTTTGAGCCGCTATGGGAAGGGATGGGCTGTGGTGGGCCGTGGTGGGCTGGGACAGGTCATGGTGGTCTGAGATGGCCTGTGGTGAACTGTGGTGGGCTGTGGTGGGCCGTGGTGGGCTGGGACGGGTTTTGGTGGGCGGGGACGGGCTGTGGTTAGCTGTAAAGGGCTGTGGTGGGCTGGGACTGGTTGTGGTTAGCTGGGACGGGCTGGGATGAGCTGGGATGGGCTGTGGTGGGCCGGGACGGGCTGGGACGGGCTCTGGTGGGCCGGGACGGGCTGTGGTGTGCTGGGACGAGCTGTGGTGGGCTGGGACGGGCTGTGGTGGGCTTGGACGGGCTGTGGTGTCCTGGGACGGGCTGTGGTGTGCTGGGACGGGCTGTGGTGGGCTGGACCGTGGTGGGACGGGCTGTGGTGTGCTGGGATGGGCTGTGGTGGGCCGGGACGGACCATGGTGGGCCGGGACGGGCGGTGATGGGCCTGGACGGGCCGTGGTGGACCGTAGTGGGCTGGGACGGGCTTTGGTGGGCCGGGACATGCTGTTGTAGGCTGAGGTGTGCTGGGACGGGCTGTGGTGGGCTGGGACGGGCTGTGGTGGGCTGGGACGGGCTGTGGTGGGCTGGGACGGGCTGTGGTGGGCTGGGACGCGCTGTGGTGGGCTGGGACGGGCTGTGGTGGGCTGGGACGGGCTGTGGTGGGCTGTGGTGGGCTGGGACAGGCTGTGGTGAATTGGGACGGGCTGTTGTGGGCTGGGACGGGCTGTGGTGGGCTGGGACGGGCTCTGGTGTTCTCAAACCAGCTGTGGTGGGTTGGGAAGGGCTGGAATGGGCTTTGGTGGGTTGGGACAGGCTGTGGTGGGCTGGGACGGGCTGTGGTGGGCTTGGACCTGCTGTGGTGGTCAGGGACGGGTTCTGGTAGGTCCGGGACGGGCTGTGGTGGGCTGGGACGGGCTGTGGTGGGCTGGGACGGGCTGTGGTGGGCTTCTATGGGCTGGTACTTTATGTGGTAGGCTGGGACGGGCTGGGACGGGCTGTGGTCGGCTGGTATGAGCTGGGACAAGCTTTGGTGGGCCGGGACAGGCTCTGGTGAGCTGGGACAGGCTGTGGTGGCCTGTGGTGGGCTGGGACGGGTTGTGGTGGTCTGGGACGAGCTCTGGTGGGCTTGGACAGGCTGTGGTGGGCTGGGACGAGCCGTAGTAGGCTGGGACGGGCCGTGGTGGGCCGCGACGGGCCGTGGTGGGTTGTTATGGGCCGTGGTGGGCTGAGACGGGCTGTGGTGGGCTGTGGTGGACCGTGGTGGGCTGTGATGGGCTGTGGTAAGCTGGGACGGGCTTTCGTGGGCTGGGACGGGTTGTCGTGGGCTGGGACGGGCTGGGACGGGCCGTGGTAAGCTGGGACGGGCCGTGGTGGGCTGGGACAGGCTGTGGTGAGCTGGGACGGGCCGTGTTTGGCCGGGACGGGCCGTGGCGGGCTGGGACGAACTGTGGTGGGCTGGGATGAACTGTGGTGGGCTGTGGTGGGCTGGGACGGGCTGTGGTGGGCTGGGACGGGCTGTGGTGGGCTGGGACGGGCTGTGGTGATCTGGGACGGGCTGTGGTGGGCTGGGATGGGCTGTGATAAGCTGTAACCGGCTGTGGTGGGCTGTGGTGGTCTGGGACGGGTTGTGGTGAGCTGAGATGGGCTGTGGTGGGCTTTGGTGGGCTGGGGTGGGTTCGGACGGGCCGTGGTAGGCTGGGACGGACTCTGGTGGGCTTCTATGGGCTGGTACTTTATGTGGTGGGCTGGGACGGGCTGTGATGGGCTGTGGTGGGCTGGGACGAGCTGGGACAAGCTGTGGTGGGCCGGGACGGGCTCTGGTGGGCTGGGACGGGCTGTGGTGAGCTGGGTCGGGCCGTGGTGGGCTGGGAAGGGCTGGGACGGGCTGTGGTGTTCTGGGATGGGCTGGGACAGGCTGTGGTGTGCTGGGACGAGCTGTGGTGGGTTGTGGTGGGCTGGGATGAGCTGGGACGGGCTGGGACGGGCTGTGGTGGCCTGTGGTGGTCTGGTACGGGCTGTGGTGGGCTGGGACGGGCTGTAGTGGGCTGTGGTGGGCTGTGGAGGGCTGGGACGGGCTGTAGTGCGCCGTGGTGGGCTGGGCCGGGCCGGGTGGGCTGCGACGGGCTGGGACAGGCTGCGACGGGCTGGGACGGGCTGGGACGGGCTGTGGTGTGCTGGGACGGGCTGTGGTGGGTTGGGACGGGCTGTGGTGGGCTGGGAAGGGCTGGGACGGGCCGTGGTGGGCTGGGACGGGCTGTGGTGGGCTGTGGTGGACCGTGGTGGGCTGTGATGGGCTGTGGTAAGCTGGGACGGGCTTTCGTGGGCTGGGACGGGTTGTCGTGGGCTGGGACGGGCTGGGACGGGCCGTGGTAAGCTGGGACGGGCCGTGGTGGGCTGGGACAGGCTGTGGTGAGCTGGGACGGGCCGTGTTTGGCCGGGACGGGCCGTGGCGGGCTGGGACGAACTGTGGTGGGCTGGGATGAACTGTGGTGGGCTGTGGTGGGCTGGGACGGGCTGTGGTGGGCTGGGACGGGCTGTGGTGGGCTGGGACGGGCTGTGGTGGGCTGGGACGGGCTGTGGTGATCTGGGACGGGCTGTGGTGGGCTGGGATGGGCTGTGATAAGCTGTAACCGGCTGTGGTGGGCTGTGGTGGTCTGGGACGGGTTGTGGTGAGCTGAGATGGGCTGTGGTGGGCTTTGGTGGGCTGGGGTGGGTTCGGACGGGCCGTGGTAGGCTGGGACGGACTCTGGTGGGCTTCTATGGGCTGGTACTTTATGTGGTGGGCTGGGACGGGCTGTGATGGGCTGTGGTGGGCTGGGACGAGCTGGGACAAGCTGTGGTGGGCCGGGACGGGCTCTGGTGGGCTGGGACGGGCTGTGGTGAGCTGGGATGGGCTGGGACAGGCTGTGGTGTGCTGGGACGAGCTGTGGTGGGTTGTGGTGGGCTGGGATGAGCTGGGACGGGCTGGGACGGGCTGTGGTGGCCTGTGGTGGTCTGGTACGGGCTGTGGTGGGCTGGGACGGGCTGTAGTGGGCTGTGGTGGGCTGTGGAGGGCTGGGACGGGCTGTAGTGCGCCGTGGTGGGCTGGGCCGGGCCGGGTGGGCTGCGACGGGCTGGGACAGGCTGCGACGGGCTGGGACGGGCTGGGACGGGCTGTGGTGTGCTGGGACGGGCTGTGGTGGGTTGGGACGGGCTGTGGTGGGCTGGGAAGGGCTGGGACGGGCCGTGGTGGGCTGGGACGGGCTGTGGTGGGCTGGGACGGGCTGTGGTGGGCTTGGACGGGCTGTGGTGGGCTGGGACGGGCCGTAGTAGGCTGGGACGGGCCGTGGTGGGCCGCGACGGGCCGTGGTGGGTTGTTAGAGGCCGTGGTGGGCTGGGACGGGCTGTGGTGGACCGTGGTGGGCTGTGATGGGCTGTGGTAAGCTGGGACGGGCTTTCGTGGGCTGGGACGGGTTGTCGAGGGCTGGGACGGGCTGGGACGGGCCGTGGTGGGCTGGGACAGCCCGTGGTGGGCTGGGACGGGCTATGGTGAGCTGGGACGGGCCGTGGTGGGCCAGGACGGGCTGTGGCGGGCTGGGACGAACTGTGGTGGGCTGGGATGAACTGTGGTGGGCTGTGGTGGGCTGGGACGGGCTGTGGTGATCTGGGACGGGCTGTGGTAAACTGGGACAAACTGTGGCGGGCTGGGACGGGCCGTGGCGGGCTGGGACGAGCTGTGCCGGGCTGGGACGGGCTGTGGTGGGCTGTGGTAGGCTGTGGTGTGCTGTAGTGGTCTGTGATGGTCTGGGACGGGTTGTGGTGGGCTGGGACGGGCTGTGGTGGGCTGGGATGGGCTGTCGTGGGCTGGGACAGGCTGTCGTGGGCTGGGACGGGCTGTCGTGGGCTGGGACGGGCTGTCGTGGGCTGGGACGGGCTGTCGTGGGCTGGGACGGGCTGTCGTGGGCTGGGACGGCCTGTCGTGGGCTGGGACGGCCTGTCGTGGGCTGTGGGGGCCTGGGACCTGCTGTGGTGGGCTGTGACGGGCTGGGACGAGCTGTGACGGGCTGTGGTGTGCTGTAGTGGCCTGTGGTGTGCTGTAGTGGCCTGTGGTGGGCTGGGACGGGCTGTGGTGGGCTGGGATGAGCTGGGACAGGCTGGGACGGGTTGTGGTGGGCTTTGGTGGGCTGGGACGGTCTGTGGTGGGCTGGGACGGGCTGTAGTGGGCTGTGGTGTGCTGTGGAGGGCTGGGACGGGCTGTGATGTGCCGTGGTGGGCTGGGACGGGCCGTGGTAGGCTGGGATGGGCCGTGGTGGGCTGGGACGGGCCGTGGTGGGCCGGGACGGGCCGGGACGGGCCGTGGTGGGCTGGGACGGATTGTGGCGGGCTGTGGTGGGCTGGGATGAGCTGGGACAAGCTGTGGTGGGCCGGGCCGGGCTCTGGTGGGCTGGGACGGGCTGTGGTGGGCTTCTATGGGCTGGTACTTTATGTGGTGGGCTGGGACGGGCTGTGACGGGCTGTGGTCAGCTGGTATGAGCGGGGACAAGCTGTGGTGGGCCGGGACGGGCTGTGGTGAGCTGGGACGGGCTGTGGTGAGCCGGGATGGGCTGTGGTGGCCTGTGGTGGGCTGGGACGGGCTGTGGTGGTCTGGGATGGGCTAGGACAGGCTGTGGTGGGCCGTGGTAAGCCATGGTCGGCTGTGGTGGGCTGGGACGGGCTGTGCTGGGCTGGGACGGGCTGTGCTGGGCTGGGACGGGCTGCGGTGGGCTGGGACGGGCTGCGGTGGGCTGGGACATGCTGGGACGGGCTGTGGTAGGCTGAGACAGGCTGGTACGTGCTGTGGTGAGCGGAGACGGGCCGTGGTGGGCTGGGACGGGCCGTGGTGGGCTAGGACGGACTGGTACTTGATGTGGTGGGCTGGTACGGGCTGTGGTGGGCTGGTACGGGCTGTGGTGGGCTGGGACAAGCTGGGACTGGCTGTTGTGGGCTGGGACGGGCCGTGGTGGCTCGGGGCGGGCTCTGGTGGGCTGCGGTCAGTAGGGACGGGCTGTGGTGGGCTGGGACAGGCTGTGGTGGGCCGTGGTGGGCTGGGACGGGCCGTGGTGGGCTGGGACGGGCCGTGGTGGGCCGGGACGGGCCGGGACGGGCCGTGGTGGGCTGGGACGGATTGTGGCGGGCTGTGGTGGGCTGGGATGAGCTGGGACAAGCTGTGGTGGGCCGGGCCGGGCTCTGGTGGGCTGGGACGGGCTGTGGTGGGCTTCTATGGGCTGGTACTTTATGTGGTGGGCTGGGACGGGCTGTGACGGGCTGTGGTCAGCTGGTATGAGCGGGGACAAGCTGTGGTGGGCCGGGACGGGCTGTGGTGAGCTGGGACGGGCTGTGGTGAGCTGGGATGGGCTGTGGTGGCCAGTGGTGGGCTGGGACGGGCTGTGGTGGTCTGGGATGGGCTAGGACAGGCTGTGGTGGGCCGTGGTAAGCCATGGTCGGCTGTGGTGGGCTGGGACGGGCTGTGGTGGGCTGTGGTGTGCCATGGTGGGCTGGGACAGGCTGCGGTGGGCTGGAACGGGCTGTGGTGGGCTGGGACAGGCTGTGGTTGGACGGGGACAGGCTGTGGTTTGTTGTGTTGGGCTGGGACGGGCTGGGACGCCTTGGAAGGGCTGTGGTGGGCGGTGACGGGTTGTGGTGTTATGTGACGGGCTGGGACTTTCTGTGGTGAGCTGCGACGGTCTGTGGTGGGCTGGAACGGGCTGTGGTGGGCTGGGACGGGCCGTGGTGGGCTGGGAAGGGCTGGGACGGGCTGTGGTGTTCTGGGATGGGCTGGGACAGGCTGTGGTGTGCTGGGACGAGCTGTGGTGGGTTGTGGTGGGCTGGGATGAGCTGGGACGGGCTGGGACGGGCTGTGGTGGGCTGTGGTGGTCTGGTACGGGCTGTGGTGGGCTGGGACGGGCTGTAGTGGGCTGTGGTGGGCTGTGGAGGGCTGGGACGGGCTGTAGTGCGCCGTGGTGGGCTGAGCCAGGCCGGGTGGGCTGCGACGGGCTGGGACAGGCTGCGACGGGCTGGGACGGGCTGGGACGGGCTGTGGTGGGCTGGGACGGGCTGTGGTGGGTTGGGACGGGCTGTGGTGGGCTGGGAAGGGCTGGGACGGGCCGTGGTGGGCTGGGACGGGCTGTGGTGGGCTGGGACGGGCTCTGGTGGGCTTGGACGGGCTGTGGTGGGCTGGGACGGGCCGTAGTAGGCTGGGACGGGCCGTGGTGGGCCGCGACGGGCCGTGGTGGGTTGTTAGAGGCCGTGGTGGGCTGGGACGGGCTGTGGTGGACCGTGGTGGGCTGTGATGGGCTGTGGTAAGCTGGGACGGGCTTTCGTGGGCTGGGACGGGTTGTCGAGGGCTGGGACGGGCTGGGACGGGCCGTGGTGGGCTGGGACAGCCCGTGGTGGGCTGGGACGGGCTATGGTGAGCTGGGACGGGCCGTGGTGGGCCAGGACGGGCTGTGGCGGGCTGGGACGAACTGTGGTGGGCTGGGATGAACTGTGGTGGTCTGTGGTGGGCTGGGACGGGCTGTGGTGATCTGGGACGGGCTGTGGTAAACTGGGACAAACTGTGGCGGGCTGGGACGGGCCGTGGCGGGCTGGGACGGGCTGGGACGAGCTGTGCCGGGCTGGGACGGGCTGTGGTGGGCTGTGGTAGGCTGTGGTGTGCTGTAGTGGTCTGTGATGGGCTGGGACGGGCTGTGGTGGGCTGGGATGGGCTGTCGTGGGCTGGGACGGGCTGTCGTGGGCTGGGACGGGCTGTCGTGGGCTGGGACGGGCTGTCGTGGGCTGGGACGGGCTGTCGTGGGCTGGGACGGGCTGTCGTGGGCTGGGACGGCCTGTCGTGGGCTGTGGGGGCCTGGGACCTGCTGTGGTGGGCTGTGACGGGCTGGGACGAGCTGTGACGGGCTGTGGTGTGCTGTAGTGGCCTGTGGTGTGCTGTAGTGGCCTGTGGTAGGCTGGGACGGGCTGTGGTGGGCTGTGGTGGGCTGGGATGAGCTGGGACAGGCTGGGACGGGTTGTGGTGGGCTTTGGTGGGCTGGGACGGTCTGTGGTGGGCTGGGACGGGCTGTAGTGGGCTGTGGTGTGCTGTGGAGGGCTGGGACGGGCTGTGATGTGCCGTGGTGGGCTGGGACGGGCCGTGGTAGGCTGGGATGGGCCGTGGTGGCCTGGGACGGGCCGTGGTGGGCCGGGACGGGCCGTGGTGGGCTGGGACGGATTGTGGCGGGCTGTGGTGGGCTGGGATGAGCTGGGACAAGCTGTGGTGGGCCGGGCCGGGCTCTGGTGGGCTGGGACGGGCTGTGGTGGGCTTCTATGGGCTGGTACTTTATGTGGTGGGCTGGGACGGGCTGTGACGGGCTGTGGTCAGCTGGTATGAGCGGGGACAAGCTGTGGTGGGCCGGGACGGGCTGTGGTGAGCTGGGACGGGCTGTGGTGAGCCGGGATGGGCTGTGGTGGCCTGTGGTGGGCTGGGACGGGCTGTGGTGGTCTGGGATGGGCTAGGACAGGCTGTGGTGGGCCGTGGTAAGCCATGGTCGGCTGTGGTGGGCTGGGACGGGCTGTGCTGGGCTGGGACGGGCTGTGCTGGGCTGGGACGGGCTGCGGTGGGCTGGGACGGGCTGCGGTGGGCTGGGACATGCTGGGACGGGCTGTGGTAGGCTGAGACAGGCTGGTACGTGCTGTGGTGAGCGGAGACGGGCCGTGGTGGGCTGGGACGGGCCGTGGTGGGCTAGGACGGACTGGTACTTGATGTGGTGGGCTGGTACGGGCTGTGGTGGGCTGGTACGGGCTGTGGTGGGCTGGGACAAGCTGGGACTGGCTGTTGTGGGCTGGGACGGGCCGTGGTGGCTCGGGGCGGGCTCTGGTGGGCTGCGGTCAGTAGGGACGGGCTGTGGTGGGCTGGGACAGGCTGTGGTGGGCCGTGGTGGGCTGGGACGGGCCGTGGTGGGCTGGGATGGGCCGTGGTGGGCTGGGACGGGCCGTGGTGGGCCGGGACGGGCCGGGACGGGCCGTGGTGGGCTGGGACGGATTGTGGCGGGCTGTGGTGGGCTGGGATGAGCTGGGACAAGCTGTGGTGGGCCGGGCCGGGCTCTGGTGGGCTGGGACGGGCTGTGGTGGGCTTCTATGGGCTGGTACTTTATGTGGTGGGCTGGGACGGGCTGTGACGGGCTGTGGTCAGCTGGTATGAGCGGGGACAAGCTGTGGTGGGCCGGGACGGGCTGTGGTGAGCTGGGACGGGCTGTGGTGAGCTGGGATGGGCTGTGGTGGCCAGTGGTGGGCTGGGACGGGCTGTGGTGGTCTGGGATGGGCTAGGACAGGCTGTGGTGGGCCGTGGTAAGCCATGGTCGGCTGTGGTGGGCTGGGACGGGCTGTGGTGGGCTGTGGTGTGCCATGGTGGGCTGGGACAGGCTGCGGTGGGCTGGAACGGGCTGTGGTGGGCTGGGACAGGCTGTGGTTGGACGGGGACGGGCTGTGGTTTGTTGTGTTGGGCTGGGACGGGCTGGGACGCCTTGGAAGGGCTGTGGTGGGCGGTGACGGGTTGTGGTGTTCTGTGACGGGCTGGGACTTTCTGTGGTGAGCTGCGACGGTCTGTGGTGGGCTGGAACGGGCTGTGGTGGGCTGGGACGGGCCGTGGTGGGCTGGGAAGGGCTGGGACGGGCTGTGGTGTTCTGGGATGGGCTGGGACAGGCTGTGGTGTGCTGGGACGAGCTGTGGTGGGTTGTGGTGGGCTGGGATGAGCTGGGACGGGCTGGGACGGGCTGTGGTGGGCTGTGGTGGTCTGGTACGGGCTGTGGTGGGCTGGGACGGGCTGTAGTGGGCTGTGGTGGGCTGTGGAGGGCTGGGACGGGCTGTAGTGCGCCGTGGTGGGCTGGGCCGGGCCGGGTGGGCTGGGACGGTCTGGGACGGGCTGTGGTGGTCTGGAACGGGCTGTGGTGGGCTGGGACGGGCCGTGGTGGGCCGGGACGGGCCGTGCTGGGCTGGGACGGGCTGTGGTGGGCTGGGACGGGCTGTGGTGGGCTGGGACTGGCTGTGGTGGTCTGGAACAGGCTGTGGTGGGTTGGGACAGGCTGGGACATGCTGGGACGGTGTGTGGTGGGCTGGGATGGTCTGTGGTGTGCTGGGACGGGCTTTGGTGGGCAGGGATGGGCTGTGGTGGGGCCTGGTGGGCTGGGACGGGCCGTGGTGAACCGTGATCAGAGCTCCTGAAGTCGGGCCTCCCTTGCCACGACAGTGTAAACTTCATGTCTCCCTTCCTTTCTCCCTTAGGTTGAAAACAGCTTTTCTATTTCTGTCCCCATCTGCAAACAGTTCCACAAGAACATCGTAGGGAAAGGAGGTGCCAACATGAAGAAGGTGAGATATTCTTCCTAACACAGGTGGGCTGGGACGGGCTGTGCTGGGCCGGGACGGGCCCTGGTGGGCCGTGGTGGTCCGGGACAGGCCGCGGTGGTCCGGGACGGGCCGCGGTGGTCCGGGACGGGCTGTCGTGGGCTGGGACGGGCCGCGGTGGTCCGGGACGGGCCGTGGTGGTCCGGGACGGGCCGTGGTGTGCTGGGACGGGCTGGTACTTGCTGTGGTGGGCTGCGGTGGGCTGGGACGGGCCGTGGTGGGCTGGGACGGGCCGTGGTGGAATGGGTTGGGCTGGGACGGGCTGTGGTGGGCTGCGGTGGGCTGGGACGGGCTGTGGTGGGCGGGGACGGGCTGGGACGGTCTGTGGTGTGCTGGGACGAGCTGTGGTAAGTTGTGGAGAGCTGGGATGGGCTGTGACGGCCTGTGATGGGCTGCGACGGGCTCTCGTGGTCTGGGACGGGCTGGGACGGGCTGTGGTGGGCTTCTATGGGCTGGTACTTTATGTGGTGGGCTGGGACGGGCCTTGGACGGGCTGTGGTGGGCGGGGACGGGCTGTGGTGGGCTGGGACGGGTTGTGGTGGGCTGCGACGGGCTGCGGTGAGCTTTGGTAAGCTGGGACGGGCTGCGGTGGGCCGGGACAGACTCTGGTGCGCTGTGTGGGCTGTGGTGGGCTATGGTGCGCTGTGGTGGGTTGTGGTGAGCTAGAACGGGTTGTGGTTTGGCTGGGACGGGCTATAGTGGGCTGGGACGGGATTGTGGTGGGCTGGGACGGGCTCTGATGGTCTGCGGCGGCCGTGGTGGGCTGGGACGGGCTGTGGTGACCTGGGACGGGCCGTGGTGGGCTGGGACGGGCCGTGGTAAGCTGGGACGGGTCGTGGTGGGCTGGGACGGGCTGTGGTGGGCTGCGGTGAGTAGGGACGGGCTGTGGTGGGCTGCGGTGGGCTGGGACGGGCTGTGGTGGGCGGGGACGGGCTGGGACGGTCTGTGGTGTGCTGGGACAAGCTGTGGTAGGTTGTGGAGAGCTGGGATGGGCTGTGACGGCCTGTGGTGGGCTGCGACGGGCTCTCGTGGTCTGGGACGGGCTGGGACGAGCTGGGACGGGCTGGGACGGGTTGTGGTGGGCTGGGACGGGCTGTGGTGGGCTGGGATGGCCTTGGACGGGCTGTGGTGGGCGGGGACGGGCTGTGGTGGGCTGGGACGGGTTGTGGTGGGCTGCGACGGGCTGCGGTGAGCTTTGGTAAGCTGGGACGGGCTGTGGTGGGCTATGGTGCGCTGTGGTGGGTTGTGGTGAGCTAGAACGGGTTGTGGTTTGGCTGGGATGGGCTATAGGGGGCTGGGACGGGATTGTCGTGGGCTGGGACGGGCTCTGATGGTCTGCGGCAGCCGTGGTGGGCTGGGACGGGCTGTGGTGACCTGGGACGGGCCGTGGTGGGCTGGGACGGGCCGTGGTAAGCTGGGACGGGTCGTGGTGGGCTGGGACGGGCTGTGGTGGGCTGCGGTGAGTAGGGACGGGCTGTGGTGGGCTGCGGTGGGCTGGGACGGGCTGTGGTGGGCGGGGACGGGCTGGGACGGTCTGTGGTGTGCTGGGATGAGCTGTGGTAGGTTGTGGAGAGCTGGGATGGGCTGTGACGGCCTGTGGTGGGCTGCGACGGGCTCTCGTGGTCTGGGACGGGCTGGGACGAGCTGGGACGGGTTGTGGTGGGCTGGGACGGGCTGTGGTGGGCTGGGATGGCCTTGGACGGGCTGTGGTGGGCGGGGACGGGCTGTGGTGGGCTGGGACGGGTTGTGGTGGGCTGCGACGGGCTGCGGTGAGCTTTGGTAAGCTGGGACGGGCTGTGGTGGGCTAGGACGGGTTGTGGTGGGCTGAGACGGGCTATGGTGGGCTGGGACGAGCTGTGGTGGTTTGTGGAGGGCTGGGATGGGCTGTGACGGCCTGTGGTTGGCTGGGACGGGCTCTGGTGGTCTGGGACGGGCTGGGACGAGCTGGGACAGGCTGGGACGGGTTGTGGTGGGCTGGGACGGGCTGTGGTGGGCTGGGATGGCCTTAGACGGGCTGTGGTGGGCGGGGACGGGCTGTGGTGGGCTAGGACGGGTTGTGGTGGGCTGCGATGGGCTGTGGTGAGCTTTGGTAAGCTGGGACGGGCTGTGGTGGGCTAGGACGGGTTGTGGTGGGCTGGCACAGGCTAGGATGGGATCTGGTGGGCCGGGACGGGCTGTGGTAGGCTGGGACGGGCTCTGGTGGGCCGGGACGGGCTCTGGTGCACTGTGGTGGGCTGTGGTGTGCTGTGGTGGGTTGTGGTGAGCTGAGACGGGCTGTGGTGGGCTGTGGTGTGCTGAGACTGGCTGTGGTGGCCTGGGATGGGCTCTGGTGGTCTGCGGCAGCCGTGGTAGGCTGGGACGGGCTGGGTCCGGCTGTGGTGGGCTGGGACAGGCTGTGGTGGGTTGTGGTGGGCTGGGACGAGCTCTGGTGTGCTGGGACGGGCTGTGGTGGGATCGGACTGGCTGGGACAGGCTGTGGTGGGCTGTGGTAAGCTGGGACGGGCTCTGGTGGGCTGGGACGGGCCGTGGTGGGCTGGGACAGGCTGTGGTGGCCTGGTACGGGCTGTGGTGGGCTGGGACCGGCTGCGGTGGGCTGTGGTGGGCTGGGACCGGCTGCGGTGGGCTGTAGTGAGCTGGGACGAGATGCGGTGGGCTGGAATGGGCTGTGCTGTGCTGGAACGGTCTGGGACGAGTTGTGGTGAGTGTGGTGGGCTGGGACGGGCTGGGACGGGCTGTGGTGGGCCGTGGTGGGCTGGGACAGGCTGTGGTGAGCTGAGACGGGCTGTGGTGGGCTGTGTCGGGCTGGTACGAGCTGTGACGAGGTGGGATGTGCTGTGGTGGTCTGCGGTAGGCTGTGCTGTGCTGTAGTGGCCTGTGGTGGGCGGGGACGGGCTGTGGTGGGCGGGGACGGGCTGTGGTGAGCTGTGGAGGGCCGTGGTGGGCTGGGACGGGCTCTGGTGGTGAGCAGAGACGGGCTGTATTGGGCTGGTACGGGCTGTGATAAGCTGTAACCAGCTGTGGTGGGCTGTGTTGGGCTGGGACGGGCTGTGATAAGCTGTAACCGGCTGTGGTGGGCTGTGTTGGGCTGGGACGGGTCGTGGTGGGCTGGGACGGGCCGTGCTGGGCTGGGGCGGGTTGGGACGGGCTGTGACTGGCTTTGGTTGGCTGCGGTGGGCTGGGACGGGCTGTGGTGGGCTGGGACGGGCTGGGACGGGCCGTGGTGGGCTGGGCTGGGCCGTGGTGGGCTGGGCCGGGCCGTGGTGGGCTGGGACGGGTTGTGGTGGGCTGGCACAGGCTAGGATGGGATCTGGTGGGCCGGGACGGGCTGTGGTAGGCTGGGACGGGCTCTGGTGGGCCGGGACGGGCCGTGGTGGGCTGGGACGGGCCGTGTTGGGCCGGACCGGGCTGGTACTTGCTGTGGTGGGCTGTTACGGGCTGTGGTGTGCTGTGAGAGGCTGTGGTGGTCTGGGACAAGCTGGGACGGGCTGTGGTGGGCTGGGACGGGCTGTGGTGGGCCGTAGTGGGCTGTGGTGGGCTGGGACGGGCTGTGGTGGTCTGTGACAAGCTCTGGTGGGCTGTGGTGGGCTGGGACGAGCTGTGGTGGGCTGGGACGGGCTGTGATGGGCTGGGATGGCCTTGGACGGGCTGTGGTGGGCGGGGACGGGCTGTGGTGGGCTAGGACGGGTTGTGGTGGGCTGCGACGGGCTGTGGTGAGCTTTGGTAAGCTGGGACGGGCTGTGGTGGGCTAGGACGGGTTGTGGTGGGCTGAGACGGGCTATGGTGGGTTGTGGTGAGCTGGCACAGGCTAGGATGGGATCTGGTGGGCCGGGACGGGCTGTGGTAGGCTGGGACGGGCTCTGGTGGGCCGGGACGGGCTCTGGTGCACTGTGGTGGGCTGTGGTGTGCTGTGGTGGGTTGTGGTGAGCTGAGATGGGCTGTGGTGGGCTGTGGTGTGCTGGGACGGGCTGTGGTGGGCTGTGGTGTGCTGGGACATGCTGTGGTGAACTGGGAAGGGCTCTGGTGGTCTGGAATGGGCTGTGGTGGGGTGGGACGGGCCGTGGCGGGCTGCGGTGGGCTGGGACGGGCTGTGGTGGGCTGGGACAGGCTCTGGTGGGCCGGGACAGACTCTGGTGCGCTGTGGTGGGTTGTGGTGGGCTATGGTGCGCTGTGGTGGGTTGTGGTGAGCTAGAATGGGTTGTGGTGGGCTGGGACGGGCTATAGTGGGCTGGGACGGGATTGTGGTGGGCTGGGACGGGCTCTGATGGTCTGCGGCGGCCGTGGTGGGCTGGGACGGGCTGTGGTGGGCTGGGATGGGCTGGGAAGGGCTGTGATGGGTTGTGGTAAGCTGGGACGGGCTCTGGTGGGTTGGGACGGGCTGTGGTGCGCTGTGGTTGGCTGGGACGGGCTGTGGTGGGCGGGGACGGGCTTTGGTGGGTTAGTGGTGGGCTGGGACGAGCTCTTGTGGTCTGGGACGGGCTGTGGTGGGCTGTGGTGAGCTGGGACGGGCTCTGGTGGGCTGTGATGGGCTGTGGTGGGCTGTGGTGTGCTGGGACGGGCTTTGGTGGGTTGGGACGGGCTGGGACGGGCTGGGACGGGCAGTGGTGGGCTGGGACGGGCTGTGGTGGGTTGTGGTGAGCTGGCACAGGCTAGGATGGGATCTGGTGGGCCGGGACGGGCTGTGGTAGGCTGGGACGGGCTCTGGTGGGCCGGGACGGGCTCTGGTGCACTGTGGTGGGCTGTGGTGTGCTGTGGTGGGTTGTGGTGAGCTGAGACGGGCTGTGGTGGGCTGTGGTAAGCTGGGACGGGCTCTGGTGGGCTGAGACGGGCTGTGGTGGGCTGCGACGGGCTGTGGTGGGCTGTGGTGGGCTGGGACGGGCTGTGGTGGGTTGTGGTGAGCTGAGACGGTCTGTGGTGAAATTGGACGGGCTGTGGTGGGCTGTGGTGTGCTGGGACATGCTGTGGTGAACTGGGAAGGGCTCTGGTGGTCTGGAATGGGCTGCGGTGGGCTGGGACGGGCTGTGGTTGGCTGGGACAGGCTCTGGTGGGCCGGGACAGACTCTGGTGCGCTGTGGTGGGCTGTGGTGGGCTATGGTGCGCTGTGGTGGGTTGTGGTGAGCTAGAACGGGTTGTGGTTTGGCTGGGACGGGCTATAGGGGGCTGGGACGGGATTGTGGTGGGCTGGGACGGGCTCTGATGGTCTGCGGCGGCCGTGGTGGGCTGGGACGGGCTGTGGTGACCTGGGACGGGCCGTGGTGGGCTGGGACGGGCCGTGGTAAGCTGGGACGGGTCGTGGTGGGCTGGGACGGGCTGTGGTGGGCTGCGGTGAGTAGGGACGGGCTGTGGTGGCCTGGGACAGGCTGTGGTGGGCCGTGGTGGCCTGGGACGGACCGCGGTTGGCTGGGACGGGCCGCGGTGGGCTGGGACGGGCCGTGGTGGGCTGGGACGGGCTGTAGTTGAATGGGTTGGGCTGGGACGGGCTGTGGTGGGCTGCGGTGGGCTGGGACGGGCCGTGGTGGGCTGGGACGGGCCGTGGTGGAATGGGTTGGGCTGGGACGGGCTGTGGTGGGCTGCGGTGGGCTGGGACGGGCTGTGGTGGGCGGGGACGGGCTGGGACGGTCTGTGGTGTGCTGGGACGAGCTGTGGTAGGTTGTGGAGAGCTGGGATGGGCTGTGACGGCCTGTGGTTGGCTGGGACGGGCTGTGGTGGGCTGGGACGAGCTGTGGTGGTTTGTGGAGGGCTGGGATGGGCTGTGACGGCCTGTGGTTGGCTGGGACGGGCTCTGGTGGTCTGGGACGGGCTGGGACGAGCTGGGACAGGCTGGGACGGGTTGTGGTGGGCTGGGACGGGCTGTGGTGGGCTGGGACGGGCTGTGGTGGGCGGGGACGGGCTGGGACGGTCTGTGGTGTGCTGGGACGAGCTGTGGTAGGTTGTGGAGAGCTGGGATGGGCTGTGACGGCCTGTGGTGGGCTGCGACGGGCTCTCGTGGTCTGGGACGGGCTGGGACGGGTTGTGGTGGGCTGGGACGGGCTGTGGTGGGCTGGGATGGCCTTGGACGGGCTGTGGTGGGCGGGGACGGGCTGTGGTGGGCTGGGACGGGTTGTGGTGGGCTGCGATGGGCTGCGGTGAGCTTTGGTAAGCTGGGACGGGCTGTGGTGGGCTAGGACGGGTTGTGGTGGGCTGAGACGGGCTATGGTGGGCTGGGACGAGCTGTGGTGGTTTGTGGAGGGCTGGGATGGGCTGTGACGTCCTGTGGTTGGCTGGAACGGGCTCTGGTGGTCTGGGACGGGCTGGGACGAGCTGGGACAAGCTGGGACGGGTTGTGGTGGGCTGGGACGGGCTGTGATGGGCTGGGATGGCCTTGGACGGGCTGTGGTGGGCTAGGACGGGTTGTGGTGGGCTGCGACGGGCTGTGGTGAGCTTTGGTAAGCTGGCACAGGCTAGGATGAGATCTGGTGGGCCGGGATGGGCTGTGGTAGGCTGGGACGGGCTCTGGTGGGCCGGGACGGGCTCTGGTGCACTGTGGTGGGCTGTGGTGTGCTGTGGTGGGTTGTGGTGAGCTGAGACGGGCTGTGGTGGGCTGTGGTGTGCTGGGACGGTCTGTGGTGGGCTAGGACGGTCTGTGGTGAGCTGGGACGGGCTGTGGTGGGTTGTGGTGAGCTGAGACGGGCTGTGGTGAAATTGGATGGGCTGTGGTGGGCTGTGGTGTGCTGGGACATGCTGTGGTGAACTGGGAAGGGCTCTGGTGGTCTGGAATGGGCTGTGGTGGGCTGGGACGGGCCGTCGCGGGCTGCGGTGGGCTGGGACGGGCTGTGGTGGGCTGGGACAGGCTCTGGTGGGCCGGGACAGACTCTGGTGCGCTGTGGTGGGTTGTGGTGGGCTATGGTGCGCTGTGGTGGGTTGTGGTGGGCTGGGACGGGCTATAGTGGGCTGGGACGGGATTGTGGTGGGCTGGGACGGGCTCTGATGGTCTGCGGCGGCCGTGGTGGGCTGGGACGGGCTGTGGTGGGCTGGGATGGGCTGGGAAGGGCTGTGGTGGGTTGTGGTGGGCTGGGACGGGCTGTGGTGAGCTGGGACGACCTCTGGTGGGCTGGGACGGGCTGTGACGGGCTGTGGTGGGCTGTGGTAAGCTGGGACGGGCTCTGGTGGGTTGGGACGGGCTGTGGTGCGCTGTGGTTGGCTGGGACGGGCTGTGGTGGCCTGGGACAGGCTGTGGTGGGCCGTGGTGGCCTGGGACGGACCGCGGTTGGCTGGGACGGGCCGCGGTGGGCTGGGACGGGCCGTGGTGGGCTGGGACGGGCTGTAGTTGAATGGGTTGGGCTGGGACGGGCTGTGGTGGGCTGCGGTGGGCTGGGACGGGCCGTGGTGGGCTGGGACGGGCCGTGTGGAATGGGTTGGGCTGGGACGGGCTGTGGTGGGCTGCGGTGGGCTGGGACGGGCTGTGGTGGGCGGGGACGGGCTGGGACGGTCTGTGGTGTGCTGGGACGAGCTGTGGTAGGTTGTGGAGAGCTGGGATGGGCTGTGACGGCCTGTGGTTGGCTGGGACGGGCTGTGGTGGGCTGGGACGAGCTGTGGTGGTTTGTGGAGGGCTGGGATGGGCTGTGACGGCCTGTGGTTGGCTGGGACGGGCTCTGGTGGTCTGGGACGGGCTGGGACGAGCTGGGACAGGCTGGGACGGGTTGTGGTGGGCTGGGACGGGCTGTGGTGGGCTGGGACGGGCTGTGGTGGGCGGGGACGGGCTGGGACGGTCTGTGGTGTGCTGGGACGAGCTGTGGTAGGTTGTGGAGAGCTGGGATGGGCTGTGACGGCCTGTGGTGGGCTGCGACGGGCTCTCGTGGTCTGGGACGGGCTGGGACGAGCTGGGACGGGCTGGGACGGGTTGTGGTGGGCTGGGACGGGCTGTGGTGGGCTGGGATGGCCTTGGACGGGCTGTGGTGGGCGGGGACGGGCTGTGGTGGGCTGGGACGGGTTGTGGTGGGCTGCGATGGGCTGCGGTGAGCTTTGGTAAGCTGGGACGGGCTGTGGTGGGCTAGGACGGGTTGTGGTGGGCTGAGACGGGCTATGGTGGGCTGGGACGAGCTGTGGTGGTTTGTGGAGGGCTGGGATGGGCTGTGACGTCCTGTGGTTGGCTGGAACGGGCTCTGGTGGTCTGGGACGGGCTGGGACGAGCTGGGACAAGCTGGGACGGGTTGTGGTGGGCTGGGACGGGCTGTGATGGGCTGGGATGGCCTTGGACGGGCTGTGGTGGGCTAGGACGGGTTGTGGTGGGCTGCGACGGGCTGTGGTGAGCTTTGGTAAGCTGGGACGGGCTGTGGTGGGCTAGGACGGGTTGTGGTGGGCTGAGACGGGCTATGGTGGGTTGTGGTGAGCTGGCACAGGCTAGGATGAGATCTGGTGGGCCGGGATGGGCTGTGGTAGGCTGGGACGGGCTCTGGTGGGCCGGGACGGGCTCTGGTGCACTGTGGTGGGCTGTGGTGTGCTGTGGTGGGTTGTGGTGAGCTGAGACGGGCTGTGGTGGGCTGTGGTGTGCTGGGACGGTCTGTGGTGGGCTAGGACGGTCTGTGGTGAGCTGGGACGGGCTGTGGTGGGTTGTGGTGAGCTGAGACGGGCTGTGGTGAAATTGGATGGGCTGTGGTGGGCTGTGGTGTGCTGGGACATGCTGTGGTGAACTGGGAAGGGCTCTGGTGGTCTGGAATGGGCTGTGGTGGGCTGGGACGGGCCGTCGCGGGCTGCGGTGGGCTGGGACGGGCTGTGGTGGGCTGGGACAGGCTCTGGTGGGCCGGGACAGACTCTGGTGCGCTGTGGTGGGTTGTGGTGGGCTATGGTGCGCTGTGGTGGGTTGTGGTGGGCTGGGACGGGCTATAGTGGGCTGGGACGGGATTGTGGTGGGCTGGGACGGGCTCTGATGGTCTGCGGCGGCCGTGGTGGGCTGGGACGGGCTGTGGTGGGCTGGGATGGGCTGGGAAGGGCTGTGGTGGGTTGTGGTGGGCTGGGACGGGCTGTGGTGAGCTGGGACGACCTCTGGTGGGCTGGGACGGGCTGTGACGGGCTGTGGTGGGCTGTGGTAAGCTGGGACGGGCTCTGGTGGGTTGGGACGGGCTGTGGTGCGCTGTGGTTGGCTGGGACGGGCTGTGGTGGGCGGGGACGGGCTTTGGTGGGTTAGTGGTGGGCTGGGACGACCTCTTGTGGTCTGGGACGGGCTGTGGTGGGCTGTGGTGAGCTGGGACGGGCTCTGGTGGGCTGTGATGGGCTGTGGTGGGCTGTGGTGTGCTGGGACGGGCTTTGGTGGGTTGGGACGGGCTGGGACGGGCTGGGACGGGCAGTGGTGGGCTGGGACGGGCTGTGGTGGGTTGTGGTGAGCTGGCACAGGCTAGGATGGGATCTGGTGGGCCGGGACGGGCTGTGGTAGGCTGGGACGGGCTCTGGTGGGCCGGGACGGGCTCTGGTGCACTGTGGTGGGCTGTGGTGTGCTGTGGTGGGTTGTGGTGAGCTGAGACGGGCTGTGGTGGGCTGTGGTAAGCTGGGACGGGCTCTGGTGGGCTGAGACGGGCTGTGGTGGGCTGGGACGGGCTGTGGTGGGTTGTGGTGAGCTGAGACGGTCTGTGGTGAAATTGGACGGGCTGTGGTGGGCTGTGGTGTGCTGGGACATGCTGTGGTGAACTGGGAAGGGCTCTGGTGGTCTGGAATGGGCTGCGGTGGGCTGCGACGGGCTCTCGTGGTCTGGGACGGGCTGGGACGGGCTGGGACGGGTTGTGGTGGGCTGAGACGGGCTGTGGTGGGCTGGGATGGCCTTGGACGGGCTGTGGTGAGCGGGGACGGGCTGTGGTGGGCTGGGACGGGTTGTGGTGGGCTGCGACGGGCTGCGGTGAGCTTTGGTAAGCTGGGACGGGCTGCGGTGGGCTGGGACGGGCTGTGGTTGGCTGGGACAGGCTCTGGTGGGCCGGGACAGACTCTGGTGCGCTGTGTGGGCTGTGGTGGGCTATGGTGCGCTGTGGTGGGTTGTGGTGAGCTAGAACGGGTTGTGGTTTGGCTGGGACGGGCTATAGGGGGCTGGGACGGGATTGTGGTGGGCTGGGACGGGCTCTGATGGTCTGCGGCGGCCGTGGTGGGCTGGGACGGGCTGTGGTGACCTGGGACGGGTCGTGGTGGGCTGGGACGGGCCGTGGTAAGCTGGGACGGGTCGTGGTGGGCTGGGACGGGCTGTGGTGGGCTGCGGTGAGTAGGGACGGGCTGTGGTGGCCTGGGACAGGCTGTGGTGGGCCGTGGTGGCCTGGGACGGGCCGCGGTTGGCTGGGACGGGCCGCGGTGGGCTGGGACGGGCCGTGGTGGGCTGGGACGGGCTGTGGTGGAATGGGTTGGGCTGGGACGGGCTGTGGTGTGCTGCGGTGGGCTGGGACGGGCCATGGTGGGCTGGGACGGGCCGTGGTGGAATGGGTTGGGCTGGGACGGGCTGTGGTGGGCTGCGGTGGGCTGGGACGGGCTGTGGTGGGCAGGGACGGGCTGGGACGGTCTGTGGTGTGCTGGGACGAGCTGTGGTAGGTTGTGGAGAGCTGGGATGGGCTGTGACGGCCTGTGGTTGGCTGGGACGGGCTGTGGTGGGCTGGGACGAGCTGTGGTGGTTTGTGGAGGGCTGGGATGGGCTGTGACGGCCTGTGGTTGGCTGGGACGGGCTCTGGTGGTCTGGGACGGGCTGGGACGAGCTGGGACAGGCTGGGACGGGTTGTGGTGGGCTGGGACGGGCTGTGGTGGGCTAGGACGGGTTGTGGTGGGCTGAGACGGGCTATGGTGGGTTGTGGTGAGCTGGCACAGGCTAGGATGGGATCTGGTGGGCCGGGACGGGCTGTGGTAGGCTGGGACGGGCTCTGGTGGGCCGGGACGGGCTCTGGTGCACTGTGGTGGGCTGTGGTGTGCTGTGGTGGGTTGTGGTGAGCTGAGACGGGCTGTGGTGGGCTGTGGTGTGCTGAGACGGGCTGTGGTGGCCTGGGATGGGCTCTGGTGGTCTGCGGCGGCCGTGGTAGGCTGGGACGGGCTGGGTCCGGCTGTGGTGGGCTGGGACAGGCTGTGGTGGGTTGTGGTGGGCTGGGACGAGCTCTGGTGGGCTGGGACGGGCTGTGGTGGGATCGGACTGGCTGGGACAGGCTGTGGTGGGCTGTGGTAAGCTGGGATGGGCTGTGGTGGGCTGGGACGGGCCGTGGTGGGCTGGGACAGGCTGTGGTGGCCTGGTACGGGCTGTGGTGGGCTGGGACCGGCTGCGGTGGGCTATGGTGGGCTGGGACCGGCTGCGGTGGGCTGTAGTGAGCTGGGACGGGATGCGGTGGGCTGGAATGGGCTGTGCTGTGCTGGAACGGTCTGGGACGAGTTGTGGTGAGTGTGGTGGGCTGGGACGGGCTGGGACGGGCTGTGGTGGGCCGTGGTGGGCTGGGACAGGCTGTGGTGAGCTGAGACGGGCTGTGGTGGGCTGTGTCGGGCTGGTACGAGCTGTGACGAGGTGGGACGTGCTGTGGTGGTCTGCGGTAGGCTGTGGTGTGCTGTAGTGGCCTGTGGTGGGCAGGGACGGGCTGTGGTGGGCGGGGACGGGCTGTGGTGGGCGGGGGACGGGCTGTGGTGAGCTGTGGAGGGCCGTGGTGGGCTGGGACGGGCTCTGATGGTGAGCAGAGACGGGCTGTGTTGGGCTGGTACGGGCTGTGATAAGCTGTAACCAGCTGTGGTGGGCTGTGTTGGGCTGGGACGGGCTGTGATAAGCTGTAACCGGCTGTGGTGGGCTGTGTTGGGCTGGGACGGGTCGTGGTGGGCTGGGACGGGCCGTGGTGGGCTGGGGCGGGTTGGGACGGGCTGTGACTGGCTTTGGTGGGCTGCGGTGGGCTGGGACGGGCTGTTGTGGGCTGGGACGGGCTGGGACGGGCCGTGGTGGGCTGGGATGGGCCGTGGTGGGCTGGGACGGGCCGTGGTGGGCTGGGACGGGCCGTGGTGGGCTGGGACGGGCTCTGGTGGGCTGGGACGGGCTGTGGTGGGCCGGGACGAGCCGTAGTAGGCGGGGACGGGCCGTGGTGGGTTGTTATGGGCCGTGTTGGGCCGGACCGGGCCGTGGTGGGCCGGGTCGGGCCGTGGTGGGCCGGGTCAGGCCGTGGTGGGCCGGGACGGGCCGTGGTGGGCTGGGACGGGCTGGTACTTGCTGTGGTGGGCTGTTACGGGCTGTGGTGTGCTGTGAGAGGCTGTAGTGGTCTGGGACAAGCTGGGACGGGCTGTGGTGGGCCGTAGTGGACTGTGGTGGGCTGGGACGGGCTGTGGTGGTCTGTGACAAGCTCTGGTGGGCTGTGGTGGGCTGGGACGAGCTGTGGTGGGCTGGGACGGGCTGTGATGGGCTGGGATGGCCTTGGACGGGCTGTGGTGGGCGGGGACGGGCTGTGGTGGGCTAGGACGGGTTGTGGTGGGCTGCGACGGGCTGTGGTGAGCTTTGGTAAGCTGGGACGGGCTGTGGTGGGCTAGGACGGGTTGTGGTGGGCTGAGACGGGCTATGGTGGGCTGTGGTGAGCTGGCACAGGCTAGGATGGGATCTGGTGGGCCGGGACGGGCTGTGGTAGGCTGGGACGGGCTCTGGTGGGCCGGGACGGGCTCTGGTGGGCCGGGACGGGCTCTGGTGCACTGTGGTGGGCTGTGGTGTGCTGTGGTGGGTTGTGGTGGGCTGTGGTGTGCTGGGACGGGCTGTGGTGGGCTGTGGTGTGCTGGGACATGCTGTGGTGAACTGGGAAGGGCTCTGGTGGTCTGGAATGGGCTGTGGTGGGGTGGGACGGGCCGTGGCGGGCTGCGGTGGGCTGGGACGGGCTGTGGTGGGCTGGGACAGGCTCTGGTGGGCCGGGACAGACTCTGGTGCGCTGTGGTGGGTTGTGGTGGGCTATGGTGCGCTGTGGTGGGTTGTGGTGAGCTAGAATGGGTTGTGGTGGGCTGGGACGGGCTATAGTGGGCTGGGACGGGATTGTGGTGGGCTGGGACGGGCTCTGATGGTCTGCGGCGGCCGTGGTGGGCTGGGACGGGCTGTGGTGGGCTGGGATGGGCTGGGAAGGGCTGTGATGGGTTGTGGTAAGCTGGGACGGGCTCTGGTGGGTTGGGACGGGCTGTGGTGCGCTGTGGTTGGCTGGGACGGGCTGTGGTGGGCGGGGACGGGCTTTGGTGGGTTAGTGGTGGGCTGGGACGAGCTCTTGTGGTCTGGGACGGGCTGTGGTGGGCTGTGGTGAGCTGGGACGGGCTCTGGTGGGCTGTGATGGGCTGTGGTGGGCTGTGGTGTGCTGGGACGGGCTTTGGTGGGTTGGGACGGGCTGGGACGGGCTGGGACGGGCAGTGGTGGGCTGGGACGGGCTGTGGTGGGTTGTGGTGAGCTGGCACAGGCTAGGATGGGATCTGGTGGGCCGGGACGGGCTGTGGTAGGCTGGGACGGGCTCTGGTGGGCCGGGACGGGCTCTGGTGCACTGTGGTGGGCTGTGGTGTGCTGTGGTGGGTTGTGGTGAGCTGAGACGGGCTGTGGTGGGCTGTGGTAAGCTGGGACGGGCTCTGGTGGGCTGAGACGGGCTGTGGTGGGCTGCGACGGGCTGTGGTGGGCTGTGGTGGGCTGGGACGGGCTGTGGTGGGTTGTGGTGAGCTGAGACGGTCTGTGGTGAAATTGGACGGGCTGTGGTGGGCTGTGGTGTGCTGGGACATGCTGTGGTGAACTGGGAAGGGCTCTGGTGGTCTGGAATGGGCTGCGGTGGGCTGGGACGGGCTGTGGTTGGCTGGGACAGGCTCTGGTGGGCCGGGACAGACTCTGGTGCGCTGTGGTGGGCTGTGGTGGGCTATGGTGCGCTGTGGTGGGTTGTGGTGAGCTAGAACGGGTTGTGGTTTGGCTGGGACGGGCTATAGGGGGCTGGGACGGGATTGTGGTGGGCTGGGACGGGCTCTGATGGTCTGCGGCGGCCGTGGTGGGCTGGGACGGGCTGTGGTGACCTGGGACGGGCCGTGGTGGGCTGGGACGGGCCGTGGTAAGCTGGGACGGGTCGTGGTGGGCTGGGACGGGCTGTGGTGGGCTGCGGTGAGTAGGGACGGGCTGTGGTGGCCTGGGACAGGCTGTGGTGGGCCGTGGTGGCCTGGGACGGACCGCGGTTGGCTGGGACGGGCCGCGGTGGGCTGGGACGGGCCGTGGTGGGCTGGGACGGGCTGTAGTTGAATGGGTTGGGCTGGGACGGGCTGTGGTGGGCTGCGGTGGGCTGGGACGGGCCGTGGTGGGCTGGGACGGGCCGTGGTGGAATGGGTTGGGCTGGGACGGGCTGTGGTGGGCTGCGGTGGGCTGGGACGGGCTGTGGTGGGCGGGGACGGGCTGGGACGGTCTGTGGTGTGCTGGGACGAGCTGTGGTAGGTTGTGGAGAGCTGGGATGGGCTGTGACGGCCTGTGGTTGGCTGGGACGGGCTGTGGTGGGCTGGGACGAGCTGTGGTGGTTTGTGGAGGGCTGGGATGGGCTGTGACGGCCTGTGGTTGGCTGGGACGGGCTCTGGTGGTCTGGGACGGGCTGGGACGAGCTGGGACAGGCTGGGACGGGTTGTGGTGGGCTGGGACGGGCTGTGGTGGGCTGGGACGGGCTGTGGTGGGCGGGGACGGGCTGGGACGGTCTGTGGTGTGCTGGGACGAGCTGTGGTAGGTTGTGGAGAGCTGGGATGGGCTGTGACGGCCTGTGGTGGGCTGCGACGGGCTCTCGTGGTCTGGGACGGGCTGGGACGGGTTGTGGTGGGCTGGGACGGGCTGTGGTGGGCTGGGATGGCCTTGGACGGGCTGTGGTGGGCGGGGACGGGCTGTGGTGGGCTGGGACGGGTTGTGGTGGGCTGCGATGGGCTGCGGTGAGCTTTGGTAAGCTGGGACGGGCTGTGGTGGGCTAGGACGGGTTGTGGTGGGCTGAGACGGGCTATGGTGGGCTGGGACGAGCTGTGGTGGTTTGTGGAGGGCTGGGATGGGCTGTGACGTCCTGTGGTTGGCTGGAACGGGCTCTGGTGGTCTGGGACGGGCTGGGACGAGCTGGGACAAGCTGGGACGGGTTGTGGTGGGCTGGGACGGGCTGTGATGGGCTGGGATGGCCTTGGACGGGCTGTGGTGGGCTAGGACGGGTTGTGGTGGGCTGCGACGGGCTGTGGTGAGCTTTGGTAAGCTGGGACGGGCTGTGGTGGGCTAGGACGGGTTGTGGTGGGCTGAGACGGGCTATGGTGGGTTGTGGTGAGCTGGCACAGGCTAGGATGAGATCTGGTGGGCCGGGATGGGCTGTGGTAGGCTGGGACGGGCTCTGGTGGGCCGGGACGGGCTCTGGTGCACTGTGGTGGGCTGTGGTGTGCTGTGGTGGGTTGTGGTGAGCTGAGACGGGCTGTGGTGGGCTGTGGTGTGCTGGGACGGTCTGTGGTGGGCTAGGACGGTCTGTGGTGAGCTGGGACGGGCTGTGGTGGGTTGTGGTGAGCTGAGACGGGCTGTGGTGAAATTGGATGGGCTGTGGTGGGCTGTGGTGTGCTGGGACATGCTGTGGTGAACTGGGAAGGGCTCTGGTGGTCTGGAATGGGCTGTGGTGGGCTGGGACGGGCCGTCGCGGGCTGCGGTGGGCTGGGACGGGCTGTGGTGGGCTGGGACAGGCTCTGGTGGGCCGGGACAGACTCTGGTGCGCTGTGGTGGGTTGTGGTGGGCTATGGTGCGCTGTGGTGGGTTGTGGTGGGCTGGGACGGGCTATAGTGGGCTGGGACGGGATTGTGGTGGGCTGGGACGGGCTCTGATGGTCTGCGGCGGCCGTGGTGGGCTGGGACGGGCTGTGGTGGGCTGGGATGGGCTGGGAAGGGCTGTGGTGGGTTGTGGTGGGCTGGGACGGGCTGTGGTGAGCTGGGACGACCTCTGGTGGGCTGGGACGGGCTGTGACGGGCTGTGGTGGGCTGTGGTAAGCTGGGACGGGCTCTGGTGGGTTGGGACGGGCTGTGGTGCGCTGTGGTTGGCTGGGACGGGCTGTGGTGGCCTGGGACAGGCTGTGGTGGGCCGTGGTGGCCTGGGACGGACCGCGGTTGGCTGGGACGGGCCGCGGTGGGCTGGGACGGGCCGTGGTGGGCTGGGACGGGCTGTAGTTGAATGGGTTGGGCTGGGACGGGCTGTGGTGGGCTGCGGTGGGCTGGGACGGGCCGTGGTGGGCTGGGACGGGCCGTGTGGAATGGGTTGGGCTGGGACGGGCTGTGGTGGGCTGCGGTGGGCTGGGACGGGCTGTGGTGGGCGGGGACGGGCTGGGACGGTCTGTGGTGTGCTGGGACGAGCTGTGGTAGGTTGTGGAGAGCTGGGATGGGCTGTGACGGCCTGTGGTTGGCTGGGACGGGCTGTGGTGGGCTGGGACGAGCTGTGGTGGTTTGTGGAGGGCTGGGATGGGCTGTGACGGCCTGTGGTTGGCTGGGACGGGCTCTGGTGGTCTGGGACGGGCTGGGACGAGCTGGGACAGGCTGGGACGGGTTGTGGTGGGCTGGGACGGGCTGTGGTGGGCTGGGACGGGCTGTGGTGGGCGGGGACGGGCTGGGACGGTCTGTGGTGTGCTGGGACGAGCTGTGGTAGGTTGTGGAGAGCTGGGATGGGCTGTGACGGCCTGTGGTGGGCTGCGACGGGCTCTCGTGGTCTGGGACGGGCTGGGACGAGCTGGGACGGGCTGGGACGGGTTGTGGTGGGCTGGGACGGGCTGTGGTGGGCTGGGATGGCCTTGGACGGGCTGTGGTGGGCGGGGACGGGCTGTGGTGGGCTGGGACGGGTTGTGGTGGGCTGCGATGGGCTGCGGTGAGCTTTGGTAAGCTGGGACGGGCTGTGGTGGGCTAGGACGGGTTGTGGTGGGCTGAGACGGGCTATGGTGGGCTGGGACGAGCTGTGGTGGTTTGTGGAGGGCTGGGATGGGCTGTGACGTCCTGTGGTTGGCTGGAACGGGCTCTGGTGGTCTGGGACGGGCTGGGACGAGCTGGGACAAGCTGGGACGGGTTGTGGTGGGCTGGGACGGGCTGTGATGGGCTGGGATGGCCTTGGACGGGCTGTGGTGGGCTAGGACGGGTTGTGGTGGGCTGCGACGGGCTGTGGTGAGCTTTGGTAAGCTGGGACGGGCTGTGGTGGGCTAGGACGGGTTGTGGTGGGCTGAGACGGGCTATGGTGGGTTGTGGTGAGCTGGCACAGGCTAGGATGAGATCTGGTGGGCCGGGATGGGCTGTGGTAGGCTGGGACGGGCTCTGGTGGGCCGGGACGGGCTCTGGTGCACTGTGGTGGGCTGTGGTGTGCTGTGGTGGGTTGTGGTGAGCTGAGACGGGCTGTGGTGGGCTGTGGTGTGCTGGGACGGTCTGTGGTGGGCTAGGACGGTCTGTGGTGAGCTGGGACGGGCTGTGGTGGGTTGTGGTGAGCTGAGACGGGCTGTGGTGAAATTGGATGGGCTGTGGTGGGCTGTGGTGTGCTGGGACATGCTGTGGTGAACTGGGAAGGGCTCTGGTGGTCTGGAATGGGCTGTGGTGGGCTGGGACGGGCCGTCGCGGGCTGCGGTGGGCTGGGACGGGCTGTGGTGGGCTGGGACAGGCTCTGGTGGGCCGGGACAGACTCTGGTGCGCTGTGGTGGGTTGTGGTGGGCTATGGTGCGCTGTGGTGGGTTGTGGTGGGCTGGGACGGGCTATAATGGGCTGGGACGGGATTGTGGTGGGCTGGGACGGGCTCTGATGGTCTGCGGCGGCCGTGGTGGGCTGGGACGGGCTGTGGTGGGCTGGGATGGGCTGGGAAGGGCTGTGGTGGGTTGTGGTGGGCTGGGACGGGCTGTGGTGAGCTGGGACGACCTCTGGTGGGCTGGGACGGGCTGTGACGGGCTGTGGTGGGCTGTGGTAAGCTGGGACGGGCTCTGGTGGGTTGGGACGGGCTGTGGTGCGCTGTGGTTGGCTGGGACGGGCTGTGGTGGGCGGGGACGGGCTTTGGTGGGTTAGTGGTGGGCTGGGACGACCTCTTGTGGTCTGGGACGGGCTGTGGTGGGCTGTGGTGAGCTGGGACGGGCTCTGGTGGGCTGTGATGGGCTGTGGTGGGCTGTGGTGTGCTGGGACGGGCTTTGGTGGGTTGGGACGGGCTGGGACGGGCTGGGACGGGCAGTGGTGGGCTGGGACGGGCTGTGGTGGGTTGTGGTGAGCTGGCACAGGCTAGGATGGGATCTGGTGGGCCGGGACGGGCTGTGGTAGGCTGGGACGGGCTCTGGTGGGCCGGGACGGGCTCTGGTGCACTGTGGTGGGCTGTGGTGTGCTGTGGTGGGTTGTGGTGAGCTGAGACGGGCTGTGGTGGGCTGTGGTAAGCTGGGACGGGCTCTGGTGGGCTGAGACGGGCTGTGGTGGGCTGGGACGGGCTGTGGTGGGTTGTGGTGAGCTGAGACGGTCTGTGGTGAAATTGGACGGGCTGTGGTGGGCTGTGGTGTGCTGGGACATGCTGTGGTGAACTGGGAAGGGCTCTGGTGGTCTGGAATGGGCTGCGGTGGGCTGCGACGGGCTCTCGTGGTCTGGGACGGGCTGGGACGGGCTGGGACGGGTTGTGGTGGGCTGAGACGGGCTGTGGTGGGCTGGGATGGCCTTGGACGGGCTGTGGTGAGCGGGGACGGGCTGTGGTGGGCTGGGACGGGTTGTGGTGGGCTGCGACGGGCTGCGGTGAGCTTTGGTAAGCTGGGACGGGCTGCGGTGGGCTGGGACGGGCTGTGGTTGGCTGGGACAGGCTCTGGTGGGCCGGGACAGACTCTGGTGCGCTGTGTGGGCTGTGGTGGGCTATGGTGCGCTGTGGTGGGTTGTGGTGAGCTAGAACGGGTTGTGGTTTGGCTGGGACGGGCTATAGGGGGCTGGGACGGGATTGTGGTGGGCTGGGACGGGCTCTGATGGTCTGCGGCGGCCGTGGTGGGCTGGGACGGGCTGTGGTGACCTGGGACGGGTCGTGGTGGGCTGGGACGGGCCGTGGTAAGCTGGGACGGGTCGTGGTGGGCTGGGACGGGCTGTGGTGGGCTGCGGTGAGTAGGGACGGGCTGTGGTGGCCTGGGACAGGCTGTGGTGGGCCGTGGTGGCCTGGGACGGGCCGCGGTTGGCTGGGACGGGCCGCGGTGGGCTGGGACGGGCCGTGGTGGGCTGGGACGGGCTGTGGTGGAATGGGTTGGGCTGGGACGGGCTGTGGTGTGCTGCGGTGGGCTGGGACGGGCCATGGTGGGCTGGGACGGGCCGTGGTGGAATGGGTTGGGCTGGGACGGGCTGTGGTGGGCTGCGGTGGGCTGGGACGGGCTGTGGTGGGCAGGGACGGGCTGGGACGGTCTGTGGTGTGCTGGGACGAGCTGTGGTAGGTTGTGGAGAGCTGGGATGGGCTGTGACGGCCTGTGGTTGGCTGGGACGGGCTGTGGTGGGCTGGGACGAGCTGTGGTGGTTTGTGGAGGGCTGGGATGGGCTGTGACGGCCTGTGGTTGGCTGGGACGGGCTCTGGTGGTCTGGGACGGGCTGGGACGAGCTGGGACAGGCTGGGACGGGTTGTGGTGGGCTGGGACGGGCTGTGGTGGGCTAGGACGGGTTGTGGTGGGCTGAGACGGGCTATGGTGGGTTGTGGTGAGCTGGCACAGGCTAGGATGGGATCTGGTGGGCCGGGACGGGCTGTGGTAGGCTGGGACGGGCTCTGGTGGGCCGGGACGGGCTCTGGTGCACTGTGGTGGGCTGTGGTGTGCTGTGGTGGGTTGTGGTGAGCTGAGACGGGCTGTGGTGGGCTGTGGTGTGCTGAGACGGGCTGTGGTGGCCTGGGATGGGCTCTGGTGGTCTGCGGCGGCCGTGGTAGGCTGGGACGGGCTGGGTCCGGCTGTGGTGGGCTGGGACAGGCTGTGGTGGGTTGTGGTGGGCTGGGACGAGCTCTGGTGGGCTGGGACGGGCTGTGGTGGGATCGGACTGGCTGGGACAGGCTGTGGTGGGCTGTGGTAAGCTGGGATGGGCTGTGGTGGGCTGGGACGGGCCGTGGTGGGCTGGGACAGGCTGTGGTGGCCTGGTACGGGCTGTGGTGGGCTGGGACCGGCTGCGGTGGGCTATGGTGGGCTGGGACCGGCTGCGGTGGGCTGTAGTGAGCTGGGACGGGATGCGGTGGGCTGGAATGGGCTGTGCTGTGCTGGAACGGTCTGGGACGAGTTGTGGTGAGTGTGGTGGGCTGGGACGGGCTGGGACGGGCTGTGGTGGGCCGTGGTGGGCTGGGACAGGCTGTGGTGAGCTGAGACGGGCTGTGGTGGGCTGTGTCGGGCTGGTACGAGCTGTGACGAGGTGGGACGTGCTGTGGTGGTCTGCGGTAGGCTGTGGTGTGCTGTAGTGGCCTGTGGTGGGCAGGGACGGGCTGTGGTGGGCGGGGACGGGCTGTGGTGGGCGGGGACGGGCTGTGGTGAGCTGTGGAGGGCCGTGGTGGGCTGGGACGGGCTCTGATGGTGAGCAGAGACGGGCTGTGTTGGGCTGGTACGGGCTGTGATAAGCTGTAACCAGCTGTGGTGGGCTGTGTTGGGCTGGGACGGGCTGTGATAAGCTGTAACCGGCTGTGGTGGGCTGTGTTGGGCTGGGACGGGTCGTGGTGGGCTGGGACGGGCCGTGGTGGGCTGGGGCGGGTTGGGACGGGCTGTGACTGGCTTTGGTGGGCTGCGGTGGGCTGGGACGGGCTGTTGTGGGCTGGGACGGGCTGGGACGGGCCGTGGTGGGCTGGGATGGGCCGTGGTGGGCTGGGACGGGCCGTGGTGGGCTGGGACGGGCCGTGGTGGGCTGGGACGGGCTCTGGTGGGCTGGGACGGGCTGTGGTGGGCCGGGACGAGCCGTAGTAGGCGGGGACGGGCCGTGGTGGGTTGTTATGGGCCGTGTTGGGCCGGACCGGGCCGTGGTGGGCCGGGTCGGGCCGTGGTGGGCCGGGTCAGGCCGTGGTGGGCCGGGACGGGCCGTGGTGGGCTGGGACGGGCTGGTACTTGCTGTGGTGGGCTGTTACGGGCTGTGGTGTGCTGTGAGAGGCTGTAGTGGTCTGGGACAAGCTGGGACGGGCTGTGGTGGGCCGTAGTGGACTGTGGTGGGCTGGGACGGGCTGTGGTGGTCTGTGACAAGCTCTGGTGGGCTGTGGTGGGCTGGGACGAGCTGTGGTGGGCTGGGACGGGCTGTGATGGGCTGGGATGGCCTTGGACGGGCTGTGGTGGGCGGGGACGGGCTGTGGTGGGCTAGGACGGGTTGTGGTGGGCTGCGACGGGCTGTGGTGAGCTTTGGTAAGCTGGGACGGGCTGTGGTGGGCTAGGACGGGTTGTGGTGGGCTGAGACGGGCTATGGTGGGCTGTGGTGAGCTGGCACAGGCTAGGATGGGATCTGGTGGGCCGGGACGGGCTGTGGTAGGCTGGGACGGGCTCTGGTGGGCCGGGACGGGCTCTGGTGGGCCGGGACGGGCTCTGGTGCACTGTGGTGGGCTGTGGTGTGCTGTGGTGGGTTGTGGTGAGCTGAGACGGGCTGTGGTGGGCTGTGGTGTGCTGGGACGGGCTGTGGTGGGCTGGGACGGGATGTGGGGTGTTGGGACCGGCTGGGACGGGCTGGGACAGGCAGTGGTGGGCTGGGACGGGCAGTGGTGGGCTGTGGTGAGCTGGGACGGGCTCTGGTGGGCTGTGATGGGCTGGGACGGGCAGTGGTGGGCTGGGACGGGCAGTGGTGGGCTGGGACGGCCTGTGGTGGGCTGGGATGGTCTGTGGTGGGCTGTGGTAAGCTGGGACGGGCTGTGGTGGGCTGTGATGGGCTGTGGTGGGCTGTGGTGTGCTGGGACGGGCTGTGGTGGGCCGGGACGGGCCGTGGTGGGCTGTGGTGCGCCGTGTTTATCTGGCACGAGCTGTGGTGGGCCATGGCGGGCCGTGGTGGGCTGGGACGGGCCGTGGTTTGCCGTGGTGGGCTGAAACAGGCTGTGGTGACCTGTGGTGGGCTGTGGTGACCGGTGGTGGGCTGTGGTGACCTGTGGTGGGCTGTGGTGGGCTGGGACGGGTTGCGGTGGGCTGGGACGGGTTTCGGTGGGCTAGGACGGGCTGCGGTGGGCTGGGACGGGCTGCGGTGGGCTGGGATAAGCTGTGTTGGGCTGCGACGGGCTGTGGTAGGCTGGGATGAGCTGTGGAGGGTTGGGACGTGCTGTGGAGGGTTGTGGAGGGCTGTGCTGGGCTTGGACAGGCTGTGGTGGGCTGAGATGGGCCGTGGTGGTCCGTGATGGGCTGGGACGGGCCGTGCTGGGCTAGGACGGGCTGTGGTGAACTGTGGTGGGCTGGGACGAGCCGTGGTGGGCTGGGACGGGCCGTGGTGGGCTGGGGTGGGCCGTGGTGGGCTGGGACGGGCCGTTGTGGGCTGGGGTGGGCCGTGGTGGGCTGGGACAGGCTGTGGTGGGCTGTGGTGGACTGGGAAGGGCCGTGGTGGGCCGTGGTGTGCTGTGGTGGGCCATGGTGGGCCGTGGTTGGCCGTGGTGGGCCGGGACAGGCCGTGGTTAGCCGTGGTGGGCTGAAACAGGCTGGGACGGGCTGTGGTGGGCTGGGACGGGCTGTGGTGGGCTGGGACGGGCTGTGACGGGCTGGGACGGGCTGTGGTGGGCTGGGACGGGCTGTGGTGGGCTGTGGTGGGCTGGGACGGGCTGTGGTCGTCTGGGACGGGTTGTGGTGAGCTGAGACGGGCCGTGGTGGGCTGAGACGGGCCGTGGTGGGCTGAGACGGGCCGTGGTGGGCTGGGACGGGCTGGTACTTGCTGTGGTGGGCTGTTACGGGCTGTGGTGTGCTGTGAGAGGCTGTGGTGGTCTGGGACGAGCTGGGACGGGCTGTGGTGGGCTGGGACGGGCTGTGGTGGGCTCTGGTGGGCTCTGGTGGGCTGGGACGGGCCGTGGTGGGCTGGGACGGGCCGTGGTGGGCTGGGACGGGCCGTGGTGGGCTGGGACGGGTTGGGATAGGCTGCGGTGGGCCGTGGTGTGCTGTGGTGGGCCATTGTGGGCTGGGATAGGCTGTGGTGAGCTGAGACGGGCTCTGTAGGGTTGTGGTGGGCTGGGACGGCTTGTGGTGGGCTGGGACGGGCTGTGGTGGGCCGTGGTGGGCTGTGGTGGGCTGTGGTGGGCTTTCGTGGGCCGTGGTGGGCTGGGACGGGCTGTGGTGGGCTGGGACGGGCTGCGGTGGGGTGTGGTGGGCTGGGAAGGGCTGTCGTTTACCGTGGTGGGCTGAAACAGGCTGTGGTGACCTGTGGTGGGCTGTGGTGACCGGTGGTGAGCTGTGGTGACCTGTGGTGGACTGTGGTGGGCTGGGACGGGTTGCGGTGGGCTGGGACGGGTTTCGGTGGGCTAGGACGGGCTGCGGTGGGCTGGGACGGGCTGCGGTGGGCTGGGATAAGCTGTGTTGGGCTGCGACGGGCTGTGGTAGGCTGGGATGAGCTGTGGAGGGTTGGGACGTGCTGTGGAGGGTTGTGGAGGGCTGTGCTGGGCTTGGACAGGCTGTGGTGGGCTGAGATGGGCCGTGGTGGTCCGTGGTGGGCTGGGACGGGCCGTGCTGGGCTAGGACGGGCTGTGGTGAACTGTGGTGGGCTGTGATGGGCCGTGGTGGGCTGGGACGGGCCGTGGTGGGCTGGGACAGGCTGTGGTGGCCTGTGGTGGACTGGGAAGGGCCGTGGTGGGCCGTGGTGGGCCATGGTGGGCCGTGGTTGGCCGTGGTGGGCCGGGACAGGCCGTGGTTAGCCGTGGTGGGCTGAAACAGGCTGGGACGGGCTGTTGTGGGCTGGGACGGGCTGTGGTGGGCTGGGACGGGCTGTGGTGGGCTCGGACGGGCTGTGGTGGGCTGTGGTGGGCTGGGACGGGCTGTGGTCTTCTGGGACGGGTTGTGATGAGCTGAGACGGGCCGTGGTGGGCTGAGACGGGCCGTGGTGGGCTGAGACGGGCCGTGGTGGGCTGGGACGGGCCGTGGTGGGCTGGGATTGGTTTGGATAGGCTGCGGTGGGCCGTGGTGTGCTGTGGGGGGCCGTGGCGGGCTGGGATAAGCTGTGGTGAGCTGAGACGGGCTCTGGAGGTCTGTGGTGGGCTAGGACGGCTTGTGGTGGGCTGGGACGGGCTGTGGTGGGCCGTGGTGGGCTGTGGTGGGCTTTCGTGAGCCGTGGTGGGCTGGGACGGGCTGTGGTGGGCTGGGACGGGCTGTGGTGGGTTGTGGAGAGCTGGGACGGGCTGTGACGGGCTGTGGTGGGCTGCGACGGGCTCTGGGGGTCTGGGACAGGCTTGGACGAGCTGGGACAGGCTGGGACAGGCTGTGGTGGGCTGAGACGGGCTGGGAGGGGCTGGGACGGGCTGTGGTGGGCTGGGACGGTCTGTGGTGGGCTGTGACAAGCTGGGACGGGCTCTGGTGGGCTGGGACGGGATGTGGGGGGTTGGGACCGGCTGGGACGGGCTGGGACGGGCAGTGGTGGGCTGGGACGGGCAGTGGTGGGCTGGGACGGGCTGTGGTGGGCTGTGGTAAGCTGGGACGGGCTGTGGTGGGCTGTGGTGTGCTGGGACGGGCTTTGGTGGGTTGGGACGGGCTGGGACGGGCTTGGACGGGCTGGGACGGGCAGTGTTTGGCTGGGACGGGCAGTGGTGGGCTGGGACGGTCTGTGGTGGGCTGGGACGGTCTGTGGTCGGCTGTGGTAAGCTGGGACGGGCTGTGGTGGGCTGTGATGGGCTGTGGTGGGCTGTGGTGTGCTGTGGTGGGCTGTGGTGGGCCGGGCCGGGCCATGGTGGGCTGTGGTGCGCCGTGTTTATGTGGGACGAGCTGTGGTGGGCCGGGACGGGCCGTGGTGGGCTGTGGTGCGCCGTGTTTATCTGGGACGAGCTGTGGTGGGCCATGGCGGGCCGTGGTGGGCTGGGACGGGCCGTGGTTTGCCGTGGTGGGCTGAAACAGGCTGTGGTGATCTGTGCTGGGCTGTGGTGACCGGTGGTGAGCTGTGGTGACCTGTGGTGGGCTGTGGTGGGCTGGGACGGGTTGCGGTGGGCTAGGACGGGCTGCGGTGGGCTGGGACGGGCTGCGGAGGGCTGGGAGAGGCTGTGGTGGGTTGGGACGGGCTGGGACGGGCTGTGGTGGGCTGGGACGGGCTGTGGTGGGCTGGGACGGGCCGTGGTGAGCTGTGGTTTGCTGGGACGGGCTGTGGCGGTCAGTGGTTGCCTGGGACATGCTGTGGTGGGCTGGGACGGGCTGGCACGGGCTGGGACAGGCTGGCACGGGCTGGGACGAGCTGGCATGGGCTGGAACGAGCTGGCACGGACTGGGACGGGCTGGCACGGGCTGTGGTGGGCTTGGACGGGCTGTGGTGGGCTGGGACGGGCTCCGGTGGTGTGGAAAAAGCTGTGGTGGGCTGGGACGGGCTGTGGTGGGCTGGGACGGGCTGTGGTGGGCTGGGACGGGCTGTGGTGGGCTGGGACAGGCTGTGGTGGGTTGGGACGGGCTGGGACGGGCTCTGGTGGGCTGGGACGAGCTGTGGTGGGCTGGGACAGGCCGTGGTGGGCTGGGACGGGCTGTGGTCAGTCGTGGTGGGCTGGGACGTGCCGTGGTGGCTCGGGACAAACTCTGGTGGGCCGGGACAAGCTCTGATTGCCTGTGACGGGCTGTGACGGGCTGTGGTGGGCTTGGACGAGTTTTTTTGGGCCGGGACGGGCTGTGGTGGGCTGTGGTGAACTGAGACGGGCTGTGGTGGGCTGTGATAAGCTGGGACGGGCTGTGGTGGGTTGGGACATGCTGGGACGGGTTCTGATGGTCTGGAATGGGCTGTGGTGGGCTGGGACGGGCTGTGGTGGGCTGGGACGGGCCGTGGTGGGCTGGGACGGACTGTGGTGGGCTGGGAAGGGCCGTGGTGGGCTGGGACGATCTGTGGTGGTCTGTGCTGGGCTGGGACGGGCTGTGGTGTGCTGGGACGGGCTGTGGTGGTTTGGGACGGGCTGGGACAGGCTGTGGTGTGCTGGGACGGTCTGTGGTGGGCTGGGACGGGCCTTGGTGGGCTGGGAAAGGCCGTGGTGGGCAGTGGTGGGCCGTGGTGGGCTGGGACGGGCCGTGGTGGGCTGTGGTGGGTTCTGGTGAGCTTAGACGGGCTTTGGTGGGCTGTGTTGGGCTGGAACGGGCTGTGGTAAGCTGGGACGGGCTGTGGTGGGCTGGGACGGGCTGTGGTGGGCTGGGACGGGCTGTGGTGGGCTGGGACGGGCCGTGGTGGGAGGGGACGGCCTCTGGTGTGGTGGGACGGGCTGTGGTGTGCTGTGAGAGGCTGTGGTGGTCTGGGACGAGCTGGGACGGGCTGTGGTGGGCTGGGACGGGCTGTGGTGGGCTCTGGTGGGCTCTGGTGGGCTGGGACGGGCTGTCGTGGGCTGGGACGGGCCGTGGTGGGCTGGGACGGGCCGTGGTGGGCTGGGACGGGTTGGGATAGGCTGCGGTGGGCCGTGGTGTGTTGTGGTGGGCCATTGTGGGCTGGGATAGGCTGTGGTGAGCTGAGACGGGCTCTGTAGGGTTGTGGTGGGCTGGGACGGCTTGTGGTGGGCTGGGACGGGCTGTGGTGGGCCGTGGTGGGCTGTGGTGGGCTGTGGTGGGCTTTCGTGGGCCGTGGTGGGCTGGGACGGGCTGTGGTGGGCTGGGACGGGCTGCGGTGGGGTGTGGTGGGCTGGGAAGGGCTGTCGTTTACCGTGGTGGGCTGAAACAGGCTGTGGTGACCTGTGGTGGGCTGTGGTGACCGGTGGTGAGCTGTGGTGACCTGTGGTGGACTGTGGTGGGCTGGGACGGGTTGCGGTGGGCTGGGACGGGTTTCGGTGGGCTAGGACGGGCTGCGGTGGGCTGGGACGGGCTGCGGTGGGCTGGGATAAGCTGTGTTGGGCTGCGACGGGCTGTGGTAGGCTGGGATGAGCTGTGGAGGGTTGGGACGTGCTGTGGAGGGTTGTGGAGGGCTGTGCTGGGCTTGGACAGGCTGTGGTGGGCTGAGATGGGCCGTGGTGGTCCGTGGTGGGCTGGGACGGGCCGTGCTGGGCTAGGACGGGCTGTGGTGAACTGTGGTGGGCTGTGATGGGCCGTGGTGGGCTGGGACGGGCCGTGGTGGGCTGGGACAGGCTGTGGTGGCCTGTGGTGGACTGGGAAGGGCCGTGGTGGGCCGTGGTGGGCCATGGTGGGCCGTGGTTGGCCGTGGTGGGCCGGGACAGGCCGTGGTTAGCCGTGGTGGGCTGAAACAGGCTGGGACGGGCTGTTGTGGGCTGGGACGGGCTGTGGTGGGCTGGGACGGGCTGTGGTGGGCTCGGACGGGCTGTGGTGGGCTGTGGTGGGCTGGGACGGGCTGTGGTCTTCTGGGACGGGTTGTGATGAGCTGAGACGGGCCGTGGTGGGCTGAGACGGGCCGTGGTGGGCTGAGACGGGCCGTGGTGGGCTGGGACGGGCCGTGGTGGGCTGGGATTGGTTTGGATAGGCTGCGGTGGGCCGTGGTGTGCTGTGGGGGGCCGTGGCGGGCTGGGATAAGCTGTGGTGAGCTGAGACGGGCTCTGGAGGTCTGTGGTGGGCTAGGACGGCTTGTGGTGGGCTGGGACGGGCTGTGGTGGGCCGTGGTGGGCTGTGGTGGGCTTTCGTGAGCCGTGGTGGGCTGGGACGGGCTGTGGTGGGCTGGGACGGGCTGCGGTGGGTTGTGGAGAGCTGGGACGGGCTGTGACGGGCTGTGGTGGGCTGCGACGGGCTCTGGGGGTCTGGGACAGGCTTGGACGAGCTGGGACAGGCTGGGACAGGCTGTGGTGGGCTGAGACGGGCTGGGAGGGGCTGGGACGGGCTGTGGTGGGCTGGGACGGTCTGTGGTGGGCTGTGACAAGCTGGGACGGGCTCTGGTGGGCTGGGACGGGATGTGGGGGGTTGGGACCGGCTGGGACGGGCTGGGACGGGCAGTGGTGGGCTGGGACGGGCAGTGGTGGGCTGGGACGGGCTGTGGTGGGCTGTGGTAAGCTGGGACGGGCTGTGGTGGGCTGTGGTGTGCTGGGACGGGCTTTGGTGGGTTGGGACGGGCTGGGACGGGCTTGGACGGGCTGGGACGGGCAGTGTTTGGCTGGGACGGGCAGTGGTGGGCTGGGACGGTCTGTGGTGGGCTGGGACGGTCTGTGGTCGGCTGTGGTAAGCTGGGACGGGCTGTGGTGGGCTGTGATGGGCTGTGGTGGGCTGTGGTGTGCTGTGGTGGGCTGTGGTGGGCCGGGCCGGGCCATGGTGGGCTGTGGTGCGCCGTGTTTATGTGGGACGAGCTGTGGTGGGCCGGGACGGGCCGTGGTGGGCTGTGGTGCGCCGTGTTTATCTGGGACGAGCTGTGGTGGGCCATGGCGGGCCGTGGTGGGCTGGGACGGGCCGTGGTTTGCCGTGGTGGGCTGAAACAGGCTGTGGTGATCTGTGCTGGGCTGTGGTGACCGGTGGTGAGCTGTGGTGACCTGTGGTGGGCTGTGGTGGGCTGGGACGGGTTGCGGTGGGCTAGGACGGGCTGCGGTGGGCTGGGACGGGCTGCGGTGGGCTGGGAGAGGCTGTGGTGGGTTGGGACGGGCTGGGACGGGCTGTGGTGGGCTGGGACGGGCTGTGGTGGGCTGGGACGGGCCGTGGTGAGCTGTGGTTTGCTGGGACGGGCTGTGGCGGTCAGTGGTTGCCTGGGACATGCTGTGGTGGGCTGTGGTGGGCTGGGACGGGCTGGCACGGGCTGGGACAGGCTGGCACGGGCTGGGACGAGCTGGCATGGGCTGGAACGAGCTGGCACGGACTGGGACGGGCTGGCACGGGCTGTGGTGGGCTTGGACGGGCTGTGGTGGGCTGGGACGGGCTCCGGTGGTGTGGAAAAAGCTGTGGTGGGCTGGGACGGGCTGTGGTGGGCTGGGACGGGCTGTGGTGGGCTGGGACGGGCTGTGGTGGGCTGGGACAGGCTGTGGTGGGTTGGGACGGGCTGGGACGGGCTCTGGTGGGCTGGGACGCGCTGTGGTGGGCTGGGACAGGCCGTGGTGGGCTGGGACGGGCTGTGGTCAGTCGTGGTGGGCTGGGACGTGCCGTGGTGGCTCGGGACAAACTCTGGTGGGCCGGGACAAGCTCTGATTGCCTGTGACGGGCTGTGACGGGCTGTGGTGGGCTTGGACGAGTTTTTTTGGGCCGGGACGGGCTGTGGTGGGCTGTGGTGAACTGAGACGGGCTGTGGTGGGCTGTGATAAGCTGGGACGGGCTGTGGTGGGTTGGGACATGCTGGGACGGGTTCTGATGGTCTGGAATGGGCTGTGGTGGGCTGGGACGGGCTGGGACGGGCCGTGGTGGGCTGGGACGGACTGTGGTGGGCTGGGAAGGGCCGTGGTGGGCTGGGACGATCTGTGGTGGTCTGTGCTGGGCTGGGACGGGCTGTGGTGGGCTGGGACGGGCTGTGGTGGTTTGGGACGGGCTGGGACAGGCTGTGGTGTGCTGGGACGGTCTGTGGTGGGCTGGGACGGGCCTTGGTGGGCTGGGAAAGGCCGTGGTGGGCAGTGGTGGGCCGTGGTGGGCTGGGACGGGCCGTGGTGGGCTGTGGTGGGTTCTGGTGAGCTTAGACGGGCTTTGGTGGGCTGTGTTGGGCTGGAACGGGCTGTGGTAAGCTGGGACGGGCTGTGGTGGGCTGGGACGGGCTGTGGTGGGCTGGGACGGGCTGTGGTGGGCTGGGACGGGCCGTGGTGGGAGGGGACGGCCTCTGGTGTGGTGGGACGGGCTGTGGTGGGCTGGGACCAGCTTCGGTGGGCTGTGGTGGGCTGGGACCTGCTGCGGTGGGCTGTGGTGGACCGTGGTGGGCTGGGACAGGCTGTGGTGGGCTGTGGTGGACCGTGGTGGGCTGGGACGGGATGTGGTAAGCTGGACGGGATGTGGTAAGCTGGGACAGGCTTTCGTGGGCTGGGACAGGCTGTGGTAAACTGGGACGGGCTGTGGTGGGCTGGGACGGGCTTGTAATGGGCTTCTATGGGCTGGTACTTTATGTGGTGGGCTGGGACGGGCTGTGGTGGGCTGGGATGAGCTGGGACAAGCTGTGGTGGGCCGGGAGGGGCTCTGTGGGCTGGGACGGGCTGTGGTGGCCTGTGGTGGGCTGGGACGGGCTGTGGTGGTCTGGGATGGGCTGGGACAGGCTGTGGTGACCCGTGGTAAGCCATGGGGGGCTGTGGTGGGCTGGGACGGGCTGTGGTGGGCTGTGGTGTGCCATGGTGGGCTGGGACAGGCTGCGGTGGGCTGGAAAGGGCTGTGGTGGGCTGGGACAGGCTGTGGTGGGACGGGGACGGGCTGTGGTTGGTTGTGGTGGGCTGGGACGGGCTGTGGTGGGCTGGGACGGGCTGTGGTGGGCTGGGACGAGCTGTGATGAGCTGAGACGGGCTGTGATGGGCCGGGGTGGGCCGGGACAGGCTCTGGTGGGCTGTGGAGGGCTGGGACTGGCTCTGGTGGGCTGGGAAGGACTTGGACGCACTGTGGTGGGCTGGGACGGGCTGGGACAGCCTGTGTAGGGCTGGGAGGGGCTGTGGGGGGCTGTGGGGGGCTGGGACGGGCTGTGGTGGGACGGGGACGGGCTGTGGTTGGTTGTGGTGGGCTGTGACGGGCCGTGGTGGGCTGGGTCGGACTGTGGTGTGGTGGGACGGGCTGTGGTGGGCTGGGACGGGCTGTGGTGGACCGTGGTGGGCTGTGGTTCGTTGTGGTGGGCTGGGACGGGCCGTGGTGGGCCGGGACAGGCCGTGGTGGGCCAGGAAGGCCGTGGTGGGCCCGGACGGGCCGTGGTGGGCCGGGACAGGCTGTGTTTGGCTGGGACAGGCTGTGGTGGGCTGGGACAGGCTGTGGTGGGCTGGGACGGGCTGTGGTGGGCTGGGACAGGCTGTGGTGCACTGGGACGGGCTTTGGTGGGCTGGGACGGTCTGTGGTGGGCTGTGGTAAGCTGGGACGGGCTGTGGTGGTCTGGGATGGGCTGGGACAGGCTGTGGTGATCCGTGGTAAGCCATGGTTGGCTGTGGTGGGCTGGGACGGTCTGTGGTGGGCTGGGACGGGCTGTGGTGGGCTGGGATGGGCTGTGATAAGCTGTAACCGGCTGTGGTGGGCTGTGGTGGTCTGATACGGGTTGTGGTGAGCTGAGATGGGCTGTGGTGGGCTTTGGTGGGCTGGGGTGGGCTCGGACGGGCCGTGGTAGGCTGGGACGGGCTGTGGTGGGCTTCTATGGGCAGGTACTTTATGTGGTGGGCTGGGACGGGCTGTGACGGGCTGTGGTGGTCTGGGATGGGCTGGGACAGGCTGTGGTGGGCCGTGGTAAGCCATGGTGGGCTGTGGTGGGCTGGGACGGGCTGTGGTGGGCTGTGGTGTGCCATGGTGGGCTGGGACAGGCTGCGGTGGGCTGGAAAGGGCTGTGGTGGGCTGGAACGGGCTGTGGTGGGCTGGGACAGGCTGTGGTGGGCTGTGGTGTGCGATGGTGGGCTGGGACAGGCTGCGGTGGGCTGGAAAGGGCTGTGGTGGGCTGGAACGGGCTGTGGTGGGCTGGGACAGGCTGTGGTGGGATCGGGACTGGCTGTGGTTGGTTGTGGTGGGCTGGGACGGTCTGTGGTGGGCTGGGACGGGCTGTGGTGGGCTGGGACGAGCTGTGATGAGCTGAGACGGGCTGTGATGGGCCGGGGTGGGCCGGGACAGGCTCTGGTGGGCTGTGGTGTGCTGGGATGGGCTCTGGTGGGCTGGGACGGACTTGGACGCACTGTGGTGGGCTGGGACGGGCTGGGACGGCCTGTGTAGGCCTGGGAGGGGCTGTGGGGGGCTGTGGGGGGCTGGGAAGGGCTGTGGTGGGCTGGGACGGGCTAGAACGGCTATGGTGGGCTGGGACGGGCTGTGGTGGGCTTGGATGGGCCGTGCTGTGCTGGAACGGTCTGGGACGAGTTGTGGTGAGTGTGGTGGGCTGGGACGGGCTGGGACGGACTGTGTTTAGCTGGGACGGGCTGTGGTGGGCCGTGGTGGGCTGGGACAGGCTGTGGTGAGCTGAGACGGGCTGTGGTGGGCTGTGTCGGGCTGGGACGAGCTGTGACGGGGTGGGACGGGCTGTGGTGGTCTGCGCTAGGCTGTGGTGTGCTGTAGTGGCCTGTGATGGGCTGGGTGGGGCTGTGGTGGGCTGGGACGGGCTGTGGTGGGCTGGGACGGGCTCTGGTGGGCTGGGACGGGCTGTGGTGGGCTGGGACAGGCTGTGGTGGGCTGGCATAAGCTGTGTTGGGCTGGGACGGGCTGTGTTAGGCTGGGATGGGCTGTGGAGGATTGGGACGGGCTGTGGAGAGCTGTGGAGAGCTGGGACGGTCTGTGGTGGGCTGGGACAGGCTCTGGTGGGCTTGGACCTGCTGTGGTGGTCGGGGACGGGTTGTGGTAGGTCCGGGACGGGCTGTCGTGGTCCGGGACGGGCTGTGGTGGGCTGGGAAGGCCTGGGACGGGCTGGGACGAGCTGGGAGGGGCTGTGGTGGGCGGGGACGGGCTGTGGTGGGCTGGAACGGGCTGTGGTGGGCTGGGACGGGCCGTGCTGGGCTGGGACGGGCCGTGCTGGGCTGGGACGGGCTGTGGCGGGCTGGGACGGGCTGTGGCGAGCTGGGACAGGTTGTGACGGGCTGGGACTGGTTGTGGCGGGCTGGGACGAACTGTGGTGGTCTGTGGTGGGCTGGGACGGGCCGTGGTGGGCTGGGACAGGCTGTGGTGGGCTGGGACGGGCCGTGGTGGACCGGGACAGGCCGTGGTGTGCCGGGACGGGCCGTGGTGGGCTGGGACGGGTTGTGGCGGGCTGGGACGAACTGTGGTGGTCTGTGGTGGGCTGGGACGGGCCGTGGTGGGCTGGGACGGGCTCTGGTCGTATGGACCGGGCTGTGGTGGGCTGGGAAGGGCTGGAATGGGCTGTGGTGGGTTGGCATGGGCTGTGGTGGGCTGGCACGGTGTGTGGTGGGCTGCGACAGGCTGTGGTGGGCTTGGACCTGCTGTTGTGGTCGGGGACGGGTTGTGGTAGGTCCGGGACGGGCTGTCGTGGTCCAGGACGGGCTGTGGTGGGCTGGGAAGGCCTGGGACGGGCTGGGACGAGCTGGGATGGGCTGTGGTGGGCGGGGACGGGATCTGGTGGGCGGGGACGGGCTGTGGTGGGCTGGGACGGGCTCTGGTGGTCTCAAACCGGCTGTGGTGGGTTGGGAAGGGCTGGAATGGGCTTTGGTGGGTTGGGACAGGCTGTGGTGGGCTGGGACGGGCTGTGGTGGGCTTGGACCTGCTGTGGTGGTCAGGGACGGGTTCTGGTAGGTCCGGGACGGGCTGTGGTGGGCTGGGACGGGCTGTGGTGGGCTTCTATGGGCTGGTACTTTATGTGGTGGGCTGGGACGGGCTGTGACGGGCTGTGGTCGGCTGGTATGAGCTGGGACAAGCTGTGGTGGGCCGGGACGGGCTCTGGTGGGCTGGGACGGGCTGTGGTAGGCTGGGACGGGCTGTGGTGGCCTGTGGTGGGCTGGGACGGGCTGTGGTGGTCTGGGATGGGCTGGGACAGGCTGTGGTGATCCGTGGTAAGCCATGGTCGGCTGTGGTGGGCTGGGACGGGCTGTGGTGGGCTGGGATGGGCTGTGATAAGCTGTAACCGGCTGTGGTGGGCTGTGGTGGTCTGGTACGGGTTGTGGTGAGCTGAGATGGGCTGTGGTGGGCTTTGGTGGTCTGGGGTGGGCTCGGACGGGCCGTGGTGGGCTGGGACGGGCTGTGGTGGGCTTCTATGGGCAGGTACTTTATGTGGTGGGCTGGGACGGGCTGTGACGGGCTGTGGTGGTCTGGGAGGGGGCTGGGACAGGCTGTGGTGGGCCGTGGTAAGCCATGGTGGGCTGTGGTGGGCTGGACGGGCTGTGGTGGGCTGTGGTGTGCCATGGTGGGCTGGGACAGGCTGCGGTGGGCTGGAAAGGGCTGTGGTGGGCTGGAACGGGCTGTGGTGGGCTGGGACAGGCTGTGGTGGGATCGGGACGGGCTGTGGTTGGTTGTGGTGGGCTGGGACGGTCTGTGGTGGGCTGGGACGGGCTGTGGTGGGCTGGGACGAGCTGTGATGAGCTGAGACGGGCTGTGATGGGCCGGGGTGGGCCGGGACAGGCTCTGGTGGGCTGTGGAGGGCTGGGATGGGCTCTGGTGGGCTGGGACGGACTTGGACGCACTGTGGTGGGCTGGGACGGGCTGGGACGGCCTGTGTAGGGCTGGGAGGGGCTGTGGGGGGCTGGGAAGGGCTGTGGTGGGCTGGGACGGGCTAGAACGGCTATGGTGGGCTGGGACGGGCTGTGGTGGGCTTGGATGGGCCGTGCTGTGCTGGAACGGTCTGGGACGAGTTGTGGTGAGTGTGGTGGGCTGGGAGGGGCTGGGACGGACTGTGTTTAGCTGGGACGGGCTGTGGTGGGCCGTGGTGGGCTGGGACAGGCTGTGGTGAGCTGAGACGGGCTGTGGTGGGCTGTGTCGGGCTGGGACGAGCTGTGACGGGGTGGGACGGGCTGTGGTGGTCTGCGCTAGGCTGTGGTGTGCTGTAGTGGCCTGTGATGGGCTGGGTGGGGCTGTGGTGGGCTGGGACGGGCTGTGGTGGGCTGGGACGGGCTGTGGTGGGCTGGGACGGTCTGTGGTGGGCTGGGACAGGCTGTGGTGGGCTGGGATAAGCTGTGTTGGGCTGGGACGGGCTGTGTTAGGCTGGGATGGGCTGTGGAGGATTGGGACGGGCTATGGAGAGCTGTGGAGAGCTGGGACGGTCTGTGGTGGGCTGGGACAGGCTGTGGTGGGCTTGGACCTGCTGTGGTGGTCGGGGGACGGGTTGTGGTAGGTCCGGGACGGGCTGTCGTGGTCCGGGACGGGCTGTGTGGGCTGGGAAGGCCTGGGACGGGCTGGGACGAGCTGGGAGGGGCTGTGGTGGGCGGGGACGGGCTGTGGTGGGCTGGAACGGGCTGTGGTGGGCTGGGACGGGCCGTGCTGGGCTGGGACGGGCCGTGCTGGGCTGGGACGGGCTGTGGCGAGCTGGGACGGGCTGTGGCGAGCTGGGACGGGTTGTGGCGGGCTGGGACTGGTTGTGGCGGGCTGGGACGAACTGTGGTGGTCTGTGGTGGGCTGGGACAGGCCGTGGTGGGCTGGGACGGGCCGTGGTGGACCGGGACAGGCCGTGGTGTGCCGGGACGGGCCGTGGTGGGCTGGGACGGGTTGTGGCGGGCTGGGACGAACTGTGGTGGTCTGTGGTGGGCTGGGACGGGCCGTGGTGGGCTGGGACGGGCTCTGGTCGTATGGACCGGGCTGTGGTGAGCTGGGAAGGGCTGGAATGGGCTGTGGTGGGTTGGCATGGGCTGTGGTGGGCTGGCACGGTGTGTGGTGGGCTGCGACAGGCTGTGGTGGGCTTGGACCTGCTGTTGTGGTCGGGGACGGGTTGTGGTAGGTCCGGGATGGGCTGTCGTGGTCCGGGACGGGCTGTGGTGGGCTGGGAAGGCCTGGGACGAGCTGGGACGAGCTGGGAGGGGCTGTGGTGGGCGGGGACGGGCTAGTGGTGGGCGGGGACTGGCTGTGGTGGGCTGGGACGGGCTCTGGTGGTCTCAAACCGGCTGTGGTGGGTTGGGAAGGGCTGGAATGGGCTTTGGTGGGTTGGGACAGGCTGTGGTGGGCTGGGACGGGCTGTGGTGGGCTGGGACGGGCTGTGGTGGGCTGGGATGGGCTGTGATAAGCTGTAACCGGCTGTGGTGGGCTGTGTTGGTCTGGTACGGGTTGTGGTGAGCTGAGATGGGCTGTGGTGGGCTTTGGTGGGCTGGGGTGGGCTCGGACGGGCCGTGGTGGGCTGGGACGGGCTGTGGTGGGCTTCTATGGGCTGGTACTTTATGTGGTGGGCTGGGACGGGCTGTGACGGGCTGTGGTGGGCCGGGACGGGCTGGGGTGGGCCGGGACGGGCCGGGGTGGGCCGGGACGGGCCGGGGTGGGCCGGGACGGGCCGTGGTGGGCTGGGCCGGGCCGTGGTGGTTCGGGACGGGCCGTGGTGGGCCGGGACAGGCTGTGTTTGGCTAGGACAGGCTGTGTTTGGCTGGGACAGGCTGTGGTGGGCCGGGACGGGCCGTGGTGGGCCGGGCCGGGCCGTGGTGGGCTGGGACGGGCCGTGGCGGGCTGGGACGGGTTGTGGCGGACTGGGACGAACTGTGGTGGTCTGTGGTGGGCTAGGACGGGCCGTGGTGGGCTGGGACGGGCTGGGACGAGCTGTGCCGGGCTGGGATGGGCTGTGGTGGGCTGTGGTAGGCTGTGGTGTGCTGTAGTGGTCTGTGATGGGCTGGGACGGGTTGTGGTGGGCTGGGACGGGCTGTGGTGGGCTGGGACGGGCTGTAGTGTGCTGGGACGGGCTGTCGTGGGCTGGGACGGGCTGTCGTGGGCTGTGGGGAACTGGGACGGGCTGTCGTGGGCTTTGGGGAACTGGGACATGCTGTGGTGGGCTGGGAAGGGCTGGGACGAGCTGTGACGGGCTGGGACGAGCTGTGACGGGCTGTGGTGTGCTGTAGTGGCCTGTGGTGGGCTGGGACGGGCTGTGGTGGGCTGGGACAAACTGTGGTGGGCTGTGGTGGGCTGGGATGAGCCTGGACAGGCTGGGACGGGTTGTGGTGGGCTGTGGTGGGCGGGGACGGGCTCTGGTGGGCTGGGACGGGCTGTAGTGGGCTGTGGTGTGCTGTGGAGTGCTGGGACGGGCTGTGATGTGCCGTGGTGGGCTGGGACGGGCCGTGGTGGGCTGGGATGGGCTGTGGTGGGCTGGGACGGGCCGTGGTGTGCTGGGACGGGTTGTGGCGGGCTGTGGTGGGCTGGGATGAGCTGGGACAAGCTGTTGTTGGCCGGGACGGGCTCTGGTGGTCTGGGACAGGCTGTGGTGGGCTTCTATGGGCTGGTACTTTATGTGGTGGGCTGGGACGGGCTGTGACGGGCTGTGGTCGGCTGGTATGAGCTGGGACAAGCTGTGGTGGGCCGGGACGGGCTCTGGTGAGCTGGGACGGGCTGTAGTGAGCTGGGACGGGCTGTGGTGGCCTGTGGTGGGCTGGGACGGGCTGTGGTGGTTTGGGATGGGCTGGGACAGGCTGTGGTGGGCCGTGGTAAGCCATGGTCGGCTGTGGTGGGCTGGGACGGGCTGTGGTGGGCTGTGGTGTGCCATGGTGGGCTGGGACAGGCTGCGGTGGGCTTGAAAGGGCTGTGGTGGGCTGGGACAGGCTGTGGTGGGATGGGGACGGGCTGTGGTTGGTTGTGGTGGGCTGGGACGGGCTGGGACGCCTTGGAAGGGCTGTGGTGGGCGGTGACGGGTTGTGGTGTTCTGTGACGGGCTGGGACTTTCTGTGGTGAGCTGCGACGGTCTGTGGTGGTCTGGAACGGGCTGTGGTGGGCTGGGACGAGCTGTGACGGGCTGTGGTGTGCTGTAGTGGCCTGTGGTGGGCTGGGACGGGCTGTGGTGGGCTGGACAAACTGTGGTGGGCTATGGTGGGCTGGGATGAGCCTGGACGGGCTGGGACGGGTTGTGGTGGGCTGTGGTGGGCTGGACGGGCTGTGGTGGGCTGGGACGGGCTGTGGTGGGCTGGGACGGGCTGTAGTGGGCTGTGGTGTGCTGTGGAGGGCTGGGACGGGCTGTGATGTGCCGTGGTGGGCTGGGACGGGCTGTGTTGGGCTGGGATGGGCTGTGCTGGGCTGGGACGGGCCGTGGTGTGCTGGGACGGGTTGTGGCGGGCTGTGGTGGACTGGGATGAGCTGGGACAAGCTGTGGTGGGCCAAGACGGGCTCTGGTGGGCTGGGACAGGCTGTGGTAAGATTCTATGGGCTGTTACTTTATGTGGTGGGCTGGGACGGGCTGTGACGGGCTGTGGTCGGCTGGTATGAGCTGGGACAAGCTGTGGTGGGCCGGGACGGGCTCTGGTGAGCTGGGACGGGCTGTAGTGAGCTGGGACGGGCTGTGGTGGGCTGGGACGGGCTGTGGTGGGCTTGGACCTACTGTGGTGGTCAGGGACGGGTTCTGGTAGGTCCGGGACGGGCTGTGGGGGGCTGGGACGGGCTGTGGTGGGCTGGGACGGGCTGTGGTGGGCTGGGATGGGCTGTGATAAGCTGTAACCGGCTGTGGTGGGCTGTGGTGGTCTGGTACGGGTTGTGGTGAGCTGAGATGGGCTGTGGTGGGCTTTGGTGGGCTGGGGTGGGCTCGGACGGGCCGTGGTGGGCTGGGACGGGCTGTGGTGGGCTTCTATGGGCTGGTACTTTATGTGGTGGGCTGTGACGGGCTGTGACGGGCTGTGGTGGTCTGGGAGGGGCTGGGACAGGCTGTGGTGGGCCGTGGTAAGCCATGGTGGGCTGTGGTGGGCTGGGACGGGCTGTGGTGGGCTGTGGTGTGCCATGGTGGGCTGGGACAGGCTGCGGTGGGCTGGAAAGGGCTGTGGTGGGCTGGAACGGGCTGTGGTGGGCTGGGACGAGCTGTGATGAGCTGAGACGGCTGTGATGGGCCGGGGTGGGCCGGGATAGGCTCTGGTGGGCTGTGGAGGGCTGGGACGGGCTCTGGTGGGCTGGGACGGACTTGGACGCACTGTGGTGGGCTGGGACGGGCTGGGACGGCCTGTGTAGGGCTGGGAGGGGCTGTGGTGGGCTGTGGGGGGCTGGGAAGGGCTGTGGTGGGCTGGGACGGGCTAGAACGGCTATGGTGGGCTGGGACGGGCTGTGGTGGGCTTGGATGGGCTGTGCTGTGCTGGAACGGTCTGGGACGAGTTGTGGTGAGTGTGGTGGGCTGGGACGGGCTGGGACGGACTGTGTTTAGCTGGGACGGGCTGTGGTGGGCCGGGACAGGCTGTGGTGAGCTGAGACGGGCTGTGGTGGGCTGTGTCGGGCTGGTACGAGCTGTGACGGGGTGGGACGGGCTGTGGTGGGCTGGAACGGGCTAGGACGGGCTGTGGTGGGTGTGGTGGGCTGGGAAGGGCTGTGGTGAGCTGAGACGGGCTCTGGTGGGCTGCGATGGAAAAGATGGTGGCAGACCTGGTAAGGAGGTCTGCCTGCTCTTCCCTTCTACGTGCCTGGATAACCCTGGGGCAAAGCAGAGCTCTACTGGCTTGGGTAGAGCTAAAAACACCTCAAGAGGAGGGAGCTGTCGGCGCTGTTTTGGCTGAATGGAGGCAGGGGGTAGTACCTGTTATGGGAAGGCTATAGGGGAACGTCCTTGCCTTTGTTTAGTCTTACAAAAGTCCCTCGTATAGAGAACTTCCTTGAGTCTGTTTTCAAAAGCTCGTTTATCAGAGCTCCTGAAGTCGGGCCTCCCTTGCCACGACAGTGTAATCTTCAGTTCTCCCTTCCTTTCCTCCCTTAGGTTGAAAACAGCTTTTCTATTTCTGTCCCCATCTGCAAACAGTTCCACAAGAACATCGTAGGGAAAGGAGGTGCCAACATGAAGAAGGTGAGATATTGTTCCTAACACAGGTGGGCTGGGATGGGCCCTGGTGAGTTGGGACGGGCCGTGGTGGGCTGTGGTGGGCCGTGGTGGGCTGGGACGGGCCGTGGTGGGCTGGGACAAGCTGTGGTGGGCTGGGACTGGCTCTGGTTTGCTGTGGTGGGCTTGGACAGGCTGTGGTGGGCTGGGATGGGCTGTGGTGGGCTGTGGTCGTCTGGAACGGGCTGGGACAGGCTGGGACGTGCTGTGGTGGGCTGAGACGTACTGTGGTGGGCTGGGACAGGCTGTGGTGGGCTTTGGAGGGCTGGGACAGGCCGTGGTTGGCTGTGGTGGGCTCTGGTAAGCTGGGACGGACTGTGGTGGGCTGGGACGGTCTGTGTTGAGCTGTGGTGAGCTGTGGTGAGCTGTGGTGGGCTGGGACAAGCTGTGGTGGGCTGGGACGGGCTGTGGTGGGCTGGGACAGGCAGGCACGGGCTGTGGTAGGCTGGTATTGGCTGGCACGGGCTGGGGTGGGCTGTGGTGGGCTGGGACGGGCTGTGGTGGGCTGGGACAGGCTGGGACGGGCTGGGACAGGCTGGGACAGGCTGTGGTGGGCTGGGACGGGCTGTGGTGGGCTGTGGTGGGCTGGGACGGGCTCTGGTAGTCTGGAACGGGCTGTGGTGGGCTGGGACGGGCTGGGACGTGCTGGGACAAGCTGGGACGTGCTGGGACGGGCTGTGGTGGGCTGAGGTGGGCCCTGGTAGGCTGTGCTGGGCTGTGGTGGGCTGGGACGGGCTGTGGTGGGCTGGGACAGGCAGGCACGGGCTGTGGTTGGCTGGTATTGGCTGGCACGGGCTGGGACGGGCTGTGGTTGGCTGTGGTGGGCTGGGACAAGTTGTGGTGGGCTGGGACAGGCTCAGATGGGCTGGGACGGGCTGGGACGCCTTGGACAGGCTGTGGTGGGCGGTGATGGGTTGTGGTGGATGGTGACGGGTTGTGGTTGGCTGGCACAGGCTTGGAACGTGCTGTGGTGGGCTGGGACGGGCTGTGGTGGGTTGGGACTGGCTGTGGTAAGCTGTAATGGGCTGTGGTGGGTTGTGGTGGGCTGGGATGGGCCGTGGTGGGTTGGGACGGGCCGTGGTGGGCCGGGACCGGTCTTGGTGGGCCGGGAAGGGCTGTAGTGGGCGGGGACAAGATGTGGTGGGCGTGGACGGGCTGTGGTAGGCGGGGACAGGCTGTGGTGAGCGGGGACAGGCTGTGGTGGGCTGTGGTGGGCAGGGACGAGCTGTGCTGGGCTGGGACGGGCTGTGGTGGGCTGGGACAAGCTGTGGTGGCCCGGGACGGGCTGGGACGGGCTGTGGTGTGCTGGGATGGGCTGTGGTGTGCTGGGAAGGGCTTTGGTGGGCTGGGACGGGCTGTGGTGGGCTGGGACAGACTGTGGTGTGATGGGACGGGCTGTGGTGGGCTGGCACGGGCTCTGGGGGGCTGTGGTGGGCTGTGACAGGATGTGGTGGGCTGGGACGGGCTGTGGTGGGCTGTGATGGGCTGTGGTGGGCTGGGACGGGCTGTGGTGGGTTGGGACGGGCCGTGGTGGTCTGGAAAGTGCTGTGGTGGGCTGGGATGGCCTGTGACTGGCTGTGGTGGGCTGGGATGGGCTGGGACGGGCTGTGGTGGACTGTGGTGGGCTGTGGTGGGCTGGGACGGGCTGTGGTGGTCTGGGAAAGGCTGTGGTGGGCTAGGACGGGCTGTGGTAAGCTGGGACGGCTGTGGTGGGCTGGGACGGGCCCTGGTGAGCTGGGACGGGCCGTGGTGGGCTGGGACGGGCCGTGGTGGGCTGGGACGGGCCGTGGTGGGCTGGGACAAGCTGTGGTGGGCTGGGACTGGCTCTGGTTTGCTGTGGTGGGCTTGGACAGGCTGTGGTGGGCTGGGATGGGCTGTGGTGGGCTGTGGTGGGCTGTGGTCGTCTGGAACGGGCTGGGACAGGCTGGGACGTGCTGTGGTGGGCTGAGACGTACTGTGGTGGGCTGGGACGGGCTGTGGTGGGCTTTGGAGGGCTGGGACAGGCCGTGGTTGGCTGTGGTGGGCTCTGGTAAGCTGGGACGGACTGTGGTGGGCTGGGACGGTCTGTGTTGAGCTGTGGTGAGCTGTGGTGGGCTGGGACAAGCTGTGGTGGGCTCTGGTGGGATGGGAAGGGTTGTGGTGGGCTGTGGTGGGCTGGGACGGGCTGTGGTGGGCTGGGACGGGCTGTGGTGGGCTGGGACAGGCAGGCACGGGCTGTGGTAGGCTGGTATTGGCTGGCACGGGCTGGGGTGGGCTGTGGTGGGCTGGGAGGGCTGTGGTGGGCTGGGACAGGCTGGGACGGGCTGGGACAGGCTGGGACAGGCTGTGGTGGGCTGTGGTGGGCTGTGGTGGGCTGTGGTGGGCTGGGACGGGCTCTGGTAGTCTGGAACGGGCTGTGGTGGGCTGGGACGGGCTGGGACGTGCTGGGACAAGCTGGGACGTGCTGGGACGGGCTGTGGTGGGCTGAGGTGGGCCCTGGTAGGCTGTGCTGGGCTGTGGTGGGCTGGGACGGGCTGTGGTGGGCTGGGACAGGCAGGCACGGGCTGTGGTGGGCTGGTATTGGCTGGCACGGGCTGGGACGGGCTGTGGTGGCCTGGGACGGGCTGTGGTGGGCTGTGGTGGGCTGGGACAAGTTGTGGTGGGCTGGGACAGGCTCAGATGGGCTGGGACGGGCTGGGACGCCTTGGACAGGCTGTGGTGGGCGGTGATGGGTTGTGGTGGATGGTGACGGGTTGTGGTTGGCTGGCACGGGCTTGGACGTGCTGTGGTGGGCTGGGACGGGCTGTGGTGGGTTGGGACGGGCTGTGGTAAGCTGTAATGGGCTGTGGTGGGTTGTGGTGGGCTGGGATGGGCCGTGGTGGGTTGGGACGGGCCGTGGTGGGCCGGGACCGGTCTTGGTGGGCCGGGAAGGGCTGTAGTGGGCGGGGACAAGTTGTGGTGGGCGTGGACGGGCTGTGGTAGGCGGGGACAGGCTGTGGTGAGCGGGGACAGGCTGTGGTGGGCTGTGGTGGGCAGGGACGAGCTGTGCTGGGCTGGGACGGGCTGTGGTGGGCTGGGACAAGCTGTGGTGGCCCGGGACGGGCTGGGACGGGCTGTGGTGTGCTGGGATGGGCTGTGGTGTGCTGGGAAGGGCTTTGGTGGGCTGGGACGGGCTGTGGTGGGCTGGGACAGACTGTGGTGTGATGGGACGGGCTGTGGTGGGCTGGCACGGGCTCTGGTGGGCTGTGGTGGGCTGTGACAGGATGTGGTGGGCTGGGACGGGCTGTGGTGGGCTGTGATGGGCTGTGGTGGGCTGGGACGGGCTGTGGTGGGTTGGGACGGGCCGTGGTGGTCTGGAAAGTGCTGTGGTGGGCTGGGATGGCCTGTGACTGGCTGTGGTGGGCTGGGATGGGCTGGGACGGGCTGTGGTGGACTGTGGTGGGCTGTGGTGGGCTGGGACGGGCTGTGGTGGTCTGGGACAGGCTGTGGTGGGCTAGGACGGGCTGTGGTAAGCTGGGACGGGCTGTGGTGGGCTGGGACGGGCCGTGGCGGGCTGTGGTGGGCTGGGACAAGCTCTGGTGGGCTGGAACGGGCTGTGGTGGGCTGGGACGGGCTGTGGTGGGCTGGGATGGGCGGAGGTGGGATGGGACGGGATGTGGTGTGCTGGGACGGGCGGGGACGGGCTGTGGTGGGCGGGGACGGGCTATGGTGGGCTGGGACGGGCTCTGGTGGTCTGGGAAGGGCTGGGACGGGCTGTGGTGGGCTGTGACGGGCTGTGGTGGGCTGTGACGGGCTGTGGTGGGATGGGACGGGCGGGGACTTGCTGGCACGGGCTCTGGTGCGCGGGGACGGGTTGTCGTGTGCTTTGGTAGGCTGCGACAGTCTTTGGCGGGCCGTGGTGAGCTGTGGTGGGCTCTGGTGAGCCGTGGTGGGCCGTGGTGGGCTGGGACGGGCCGTGGTGGGCTGGGACGGGCCGTGGTGGGCTGGGTCGGGTTGCGAGGGGCTGGGATGGGCTGTGGTGGGCCGTGGTGTGCTGTGGTGGGCCGTGGTGGGCTGGGACGAGCCGTGGTGGGCTGTGGCGGGCTGTGGTAAGCTGGGATGGGCTGTGGTGCGTTGGGACGGGCTGTGTTGGGCTGGGACGGGTTGGCATGGGCTGGGACTTGCTGTGACGGGCTGTGGTGGTCTGGGACGGGCTGTGGTGGGCTGGGAATGGCTGGGACGGGCTGGGATGGGCTGTGACGGGCTTTGGTGGTCTGCGGTAGGCTGTGGTGTGCTGTAGTGGCCTGTGTTGGGCTGGGACGGACCGTGGTGGGCTGGGACAGGCTTGGACGGGCTGAGACGGGCTGTGGTGGGCTGGGACGGGATGTGGTGGGCGGGGAGGGGTTTTGTTGGGCGGGGACGGGCTGTGGTGGGCGGGGACGGGTTGTGGTGGGCGAGGACGGGCTGTGGTGGGCTGGGACGGGCTCTGGTAGTCTGGAACGGGCTGTGGTGGGCTGGGAAGGGCTGGGACGTGCTGGGACAAGCTGGGACGTGCTGGGATGGGCTGTGGTGGGCTGAGGTGGGCCCTGGTAGGCTGTGTTGGGCTGTGGTGGGCTGTGGTGGGCTGAGACGTACTGTGGTGGGCTGTGGTGTGCTGTGGTGGGCTGGGACGGGCTGTGGTGGGCTGTGGAGGGCTGGGACAGGCAGTGGAGGGCTGTGGTGGGCTGTGGTAAGCTGGGATGGGCTCTGGTGGGCTGGGACGGTCTCTGTTGAGCTGTGGTGGGCTGGGACGGGCTGTGGTGGGCGGGGACGGGCTGTGGTAGGCGGGGATGCGCTGTGGTGGGCGGGGACGGGCTGTGGTGAGCAGGGAAGGGCTGTGGTGTGCTGGGACGGGCTGAGACAGGCTGTGGTGGGCTGTGGTGGGCTGGGACGGGCCGTGGTGGGCGGGGACGGGCCGTGGTGGGCTGGGACGGGCCCTGGTGGGCTGGGACGGGCCGTATTGGGCTGGGGCGGGCCCTGGTGGGCTGGGACAGGCCGTATTGGGCTGGGACGGGCCGTGGTGGGCTGGGACGGGCCCTGGTGAGCTGGGACGGGCCGTGGTGGGCTGGGACGGGCCGTGGTGGGCTGGGACAAGCTGTGGTGGGCTGGGACTGGCTCTGGTTTGCTGTGGTGGGCTTGGACAGGCTGTGGTGGGCTGGGATGGGCTGTGGTGGGCTGTGGTGGGCTGTGGTCGTCTGGAACGGGCTGGGACAGGCTGGGACGTGCTGTGGTGGGCTGAGACGTACTGTGGTGGGCTGGGACGGGCTGTGGTGGGCTTTGGAGGGCTGGGACAGGCCGTGGTTGGCTGTGGTGGGCTCTGGTAAGCTGGGACGGACTGTGGTGGGCTGGGACGGTCTGTGTTGAGCTGTGGTGAGCTGTGGTGGGCTGGGACAAGCTGTGGTGGGCTCTGGTGGGATGGGAAGGGTTGTGGTGGGCTGTGGTGGGCTGGGACGGGCTGTGGTGGGCTGGGACGGGCTGTGGTGGGCTGGGACAGGCAGGCACGGGCTGTGGTAGGCTGGTATTGGCTGGCACGGGCTGGGGTGGGCTGTGGTGGGCTGGGAGGGCTGTGGTGGGCTGGTACAGGCTGGGACGGGCTGGGACAGGCTGGGACAGGCTGTGGTGGGCTGGCACGGGCTGGGGTGGGCCCTGGTAGGCTGTGCTGGGCTGTGGTGGGCTGGGACGGGCTGTGGTGGGCTGGGACGGGCTGGGACATGCTGGGACAAGCTGGGACGTGCTGGGACGGGCTGTGGTGGGCTGAGGTGGGCCCTGGTAGGCTGTGCTGGGCTGTGGTGGGCTGGGACGGGCTGTGGTGGGCTGGGACAGGCAGGCACGGGCTGTGGTGGGCTGGTATTGGCTGGCACGGGCTGGGACGGGCTGTGGTGGCCTGGGACGGGCTGTGGTTGGCTGTGGTGGGCTGGGACAAGTTGTGGTGGGCTGGGACAGGCTCAGATGGGCTGGGACGGGCTGGGACGCCTTGGACAGGCTGTGGTGGGCGGTGATGGGTTGTGGTGGATGGTGACGGGTTGTGTTTTGCTGGCACGGGCTTGGACGTGCTGTGGTGGGCTGGGACGGGCTCTGGTGGGCTGGGACGGGCTGTGGTGGGCTGTGACGGGCTGTGGTGTGCTGGGACGGGCTGTGGTGGGCTGGGACTGGCTGTGGTGGGCTGGGACAGGCTGTGGTGGGCCGTGGTGGGCGGGGACGGGCTGTGGTGAACCGTGGTGGGCTGTGGTGGGCCGTTTTGGGCCGGGATGGGAAGGGGTGGGTTGTGGTGGTCTGTGGTGGGCTGGGACAGGTCGTGGTGAGCTGGGATGGGCCGTGGTGGTCTGGGACGGGATGTGGTGGCCTGGTAAGGGCTGTGGTAAGGTGCAGCAGGCTGTGGTGGGCTGTGGTGGGCTGGGACGGGCTGTGGTGGGCCGGGACAGGCTGCGGTGGGCTGGGACAGGCTGGGATGGGCTGCGGTGGGCCGGGACGGGCTGGGACGGGCTGCGGTTGGCCGGGACGGCTGTGACGGGCTGTGGTGGTCTGGAACAGGCCTGGCTGGGCTGGGATGGGCTGCGGTGGGCCGGGATAGGCTGGGACGGGCTGCGGTGGGCTGGGATGGGCTGCGGTGAGCCGGGACAAGCTGGGACGGGCTGCGGTGGGCTGGGACGGGCTACGGTGTGCTGGGACGGGCTGTGGTGGCCTGTGGTGGGCTGGGACGGGCTAGAACGGGCTGTGGTGGGCTGGGATGGGCTGGGATGAGTTGTGGTGGGTGTGGTGGGCTGGGACGGGCTGGGACGAGCTGTGGTGGGCTGGGACGGGCTGTGGTGGACTGGGACGGGCTGTGGTGGGCTGGGACGAGCTGTGGTGGGCCGTGGTGGGCCGGGACGGGCCGTGGTGGGCTGTGGTGCGCCGTGTTTAGCTGGGACAGGCTGTGGTGGGCCGTGGTGTGCTGTGGTGGGCCATGTCGGGCCGTGGTGGGCCGGGAAGGGCCGTGGTTAGCCGTGGTGGGCTGAAACAGGTTAGCCGGGACGGGCTGTGGTGCGCTGTGGTGACCTGTGGTGGGCTGCGGTGGGCTGGGACGGGCTGCGGTGGGCTGGGTCGGGCTGCGGTGGGCTGGGACGGGCTGTGGTGGGCTGTGGCGGGCTGGGACGGTCTGTGGTGGGCTGGGACGGGCTGCTGTGGGCTGGGACGGGCTGCTGTGGGCTGGGATGGGCTGCGGTGGGCTGGGACGGGCTGTGGTGGGCTGTGGCGGGCTGGGACGGTCTGTGGTGGGCTGGGACGGGCTGTGGTGGGCTGTGGTGGCCTGTGGTGGGCTGGGACGGGCTGTGGTGGGCTGGGACGGGCTGTGGTGGGCTGTGGTGGGCTGGGACGGGCTAGGACAAGCTGTGGTGGGCTGGAACGGGCTGTGGTGGTCTGGGACGGGCTAGGACGGGCTGTGGTGGGCTGGGACGGGCTGTGGTGGGCTGGGACGGGCTGCTGTGGGCTGGAACGGGCTGTGGTGGGCTGGGACGGGCTGGGACGTGTTGGGACGAGCTGTAGTGGGCTGTGGTGGGCTGGGACGAGCTGGGACGGGCTGGGACGTGCTGGGACGTGCTGGGGCGGTCTGTAGTGGGCTGTGGTGGGCTGGGACGTGCTGGGGCGGCGTGTAGTTGACTGTGGTGGGCTGGTACGGGCTGTGGTGGCCTGGGACGGGCTGGGACGGGCTGTGGTGGGCTGGGACGGGCTGTGGTGGGCTGGGACACGCTGTGGTGGGCTGAGGTGGGCCGTGGTGGGCTGGGACGGGCCGTGGTGGGCCGGGACGGGCCGTGGTGGGCTGGGACGGGCTGTGGTGGGCTGGGACGGTCTGTGGTGGGCTGTGGTGGGCTGGGACGGGCTTTGGTGGGCTGGGACGGGATGTGGGTGACGGGGACGGGCTGTGGTGGGCAGGGACGGGCTCTGGTGGTCTGGAATGGGCTGTGGTGGGCTGGGACGGGCTGGGACAAGATGTGGTGAACTGGGACGGGCTGTGGTGGGCTGGGACGGGCCGGGACGGGCCGTGGCGGGCCGGGACGGACCGTGGTGGGCCGGGACGGGTGGTGGTAAGCCGCGACGGGCTCTGGTGGGCCGGGACGAGCTGTGGTGGGTTGGGACGGGCTGTGGTGAGCTGGGACGGGCTGTGGTGAGCTGGGACGGGCTGTGGTTGTCCGGGACGGGCTGTGGTGGGCCGGGACGGGCCGTGGTGAGCTGGGACCGGCCGTGGTGGACCGGGACGGGCCTTGGTGGGCTGGGACGAGCTGTGGTAGGCTGTGGTGTGCTGCGACGGACTGTGGTGGGCTTGGACAAGTTGTGGTGGGCTGGGCCGGGCTGTGGTGGGTTGGGACGGGCTCTGGTGCGCTGTGGTGGGTTGTGGTGAGCTGAGACAGGCTGTGGTGGGTTGGGACGGGCTGTGGAGAGCTGTGGAGGGCTGTGGTGGGCTTGGACAGGCTGTGGTGGGTTGAGATCTGCCGTGGTGGGCCGTGGTGGGCCAGGACGGGCATTGGTGGGCAGGGACGGGCCGTGGTGTGCTGGGATGGCCTGGGACGGGCTGGAACGGGCTGTGGTGGGCTGCGACAGGCTGGGACAGGCTCCGGTGGGCCGGGACGGGCTGTGGTGGGCTGGCACGGGCTGTGGTGGGCTGGGACAAGCTCTGGTGGGCTGGGATGGGCTGTAGTGGGCGGGGACGGGCTGGGACAGGCTGTGGCGGGCTGGGACGGGCTGTGGTTGCCTGGGACGGGCTGTGGTGGTCTGGGATGGGCTGTGGTGGGCTGGGACAGGCTGGGACGGGCTGCGGTTTGCTGGGACGGGCTGGCACGGGCTGCGGTGGGCTAGTACGCGCTGACACGTGCTGGGACGGGCCGTCGTGGGCCGGGACGGGCCGTCGTGGGCCGGGACGGGCCGTGTTGGCCGGGGACGGGCTTTAGTGGGCGGGGACGGACCGTGGCAGGTTTTGGTGAGCTGAGAAGGGCTGTGGTGGGGTGTGGTAAGCTAGGACGGGCTGTGGTGGGCTGTGGTGGGCTGGGACAGATTGTGGTGGGCTGGGATGTGCTCTGGTGGGCTGTGGTGGGCTGGGACGGGCTGTGGTGGGCTGGGACGGACTCTGGTGAGTCTGGGACGGGCTGTGGTGGGCTGGGACAGGCTGTGGAGGGCTGGGACGAGCTGCGGTGGGCTGGGACCTGGCTGGCACGGACTGCGGTGGGCTAGTACGGGCTGGGACGGGCTGGGACGGGCTGTGGTGGGCTGGGACGGGCTGTGGTGGGCTGGGATGGGCTGTGGAAGGCTGGGACGAGCTGTGGTGGGCTGGGACGGACACTGGTAAGTCTGGGACGGGCTGTGGTGGGCTGGCGACGGGCTGTGGTGGGCTGGGATGTGCTGTGGTGGGCCGGGACGGGCTGTAATGGTCGGGGACGGGCTATGGTGGGCTGTGGTGGGCTTGGACGGGCTGTGGTGGGTTGTGGTGAGCTGAGACGGGCTGGGACGGGCTGTGGTGGGCTGGGATGGGCTCTGGTGGGGTGGGACAGGCTGGGACGGGCTGTGGTGGGCTGGGACGGGCTGTGGTGGGCTGGGACGGGCTGTGGTGGGCTGGGACGGTCTGGGAGGGGCTTTGGCGGGCTGGGACGGGCTGTGGTGGGCTGGGACAGGCTCTGCTGGGGTGAGGTGGGCCGTGGTGAGCGGGGACGGGCCGTGGTGGGCGGGACGGGCCGTGGTGTCGGCTGGGATGGCCTGGGACGGGCTGGAACGGGCTGTGGTGGGTTGCGACAGGCTGGGACAGGCTGCGGTGGGCTGGGACGGGCTGTGGTGGGCTGGGACAAGCTCTGGTGGCTGGGATGGCTGTAGTGGGCGGGGACGGGCTGGGACAGGCTGTGGCGGGCTGGGACGGGCTGGGACGGGCTGGCACGGGCTGTGGTGCCTGGGACGGGCTGTGGTCGTCTGGGATGGGCTGTGGTCGGCCGGGACGGGCTGTGGTGGGCCGGGACAGGCTCTGGTGGGCTGTGGTGGGTTGAGAGAAGCTGTTGTGGGCGGGTACGGGCTGTGGTGGGCTTCGACGGGGCTGTGCTGGGCTGGGACGCGGCTGTGGTGGGATGGGACGGGCCGTGGTGGGCCGGGACGGGCCGTGCTGGGCTGGGACGGGCTGTGGCGAGCTGGGACAGTTTTGGCGGGCTGGGACTGGTTGTGGCGGGCTGGGACGAACTGTGGTGGTCTGTGGAGGGCTGGGACGGGCCGTGGTGGGGTCGAGACAGGCTGTGGTGGGCTGGGAAGGCCTGGGACGGCTGGGACGAGCTGGGACAGGCTGTGGTGGGCGGGGACGGGATCTGGTGGGCGGGGACTAGCTGTGGTGGGCTAGGGACGGGCTCTGGTGGTCTCAAACCGGCTGTGGTGGGTTGGGAAGGGCTGGAATGGGCTTTGGTGGGTTGGGACAGGCTGTGGTGGGCTGGGACGGGCTGTGTGGGCTTGGACCTGCTGTGGTGGTCAGGGACGGGTTCTGGTAGGCCCGCGACCGGGCTGTGGTGGGCTGGGACGGGCTGTGGTGGGCTGGGACGGGCTGTGACGGGCTGTGGTCGGCTGGTATGAGCTGGGACAAGCTGTGGTGGGCCGGGACAGGCTCTGGTGGGCTGGGACGGGCTGTGGTGAGCTGGGACGGGCTGTGGTGGCCTGTGGTGGGCTGGGACGGGCTGTGGCGGTCTGGGATGGGCTGTGACAGGCTGTGGTGGGCCCGTGGTAAGCCATGGTGGGCTGGGACGGGCTGTGGTGGGCTGTGGTGTGCCATGGTGGGCTGGGACAGGCTGCGGTGGGCTGGAAAGGGCTGTGGTGGGACGGGGATGGGCTGTGGTTGGTTGTGGTGGGCTGGGACGGGCTGGGACGCCTTGGAAGGGCTGTGGTGGGCGGTGACGGGTTGTGGTTGGCTGGGACGGGCTGGGACTTTCTGTGGTGAGCTGTGACGGTCTGTGGTGGGCTGGAACGGGCTGTGGTGGGCTGGGACGGGCCGTGGTGGGCCGGGACGGGATGGGACTTTCTGTGGTGAGCTGCGACGGTCTGTGGTGGGATGG